>NC_086364.1:22875796-23070796 GCF_036324505.1 Eleginops maclovinus
AGCCACCTTTAGCTTAGCGGTGGAGACGTGAAGTCATGTGACCGTGCTGTAGTTCCTTTATAGCCCAACATTAGCCTCCTTTAGCTTAGCGGTGGAGACGTGAAGTCATGTGACCGTGCTGTAGTTCCTTTATAGCCCAACATTAGCTGCCTTTAGCTTAGCGGTGGTGACGTGAAGTTAAAATCTCTTCAGCTTGTGTTAACCAAAAACACAGTCCGAAATTGTTGACTTTGAGACAGCTAACCAGAAGTGCTACATTGCTAACTCATTTTGGGTTTAGGACTCATTCCTGCACTGTACTCATGTTAAAATAGAGGCTTGAGGTAAAGATAAACCACTCCCAGTGAGAGGGTTAACAGTTCCCTGTTTTCTCGTGTCCATGCTGCTATGAAAAACGTTATTAGCATAAATTGGGGAAACAGCCTTGAGCCGAGGCTTGATTAGTGCAGCCAATTACCGTCCTCTTGTTAGGCTGCAGTCTGTTCGTGGAAAATAAACCCTTTTAATCAGAGGTGTGTGTGTGTGTGTGTGTGTGTGTGTGTGTGTGTGTGTGTGTGTGGTGTGTGGTGTGTGTGTGTGTGTGTGGCTACTGGACCAACACTGCAAATATTCCAGCCTGTAAAAGTTATTTTCTGCAGTGATTATCTTTCTATTGTTGCATATCTTCCCGGTCAAACACAATATGCTGATGAAATCTGCAGTATACTCGAGGTCTATCTGTATTCAAAGTGCGTTTAAGCTGCTATCTGGACTTTAGCCTCGGGTTTGAGCAGCTGAAGCAGAACCAGTTTGAAGGGTGAACTGGTGTCAATGTGACCTCACTTTAATATCTTTGGCTGCAGCGGTGAGGTTATCCCGAGTTTGTGCTGCAGACTGAGAGCGGTCATCTGTCCCGCTGCTGTCCTCTGTGCTCACCGGGACTTTGGACAACTTGTTTGGATCAGTGATATTTTCAGAGCTGGAAGTTTTAGCTCTTTTTTTGCATTAATTTATTCCTTCCTTCTTCTTTGCTCTTCTTTTTTAGAATCAGAGGGGGAGTTGGGTTTTGTGAGGATTAAAAATGTGCAATAAAGAGATAAATAATATAATATAGAAACACAAATATTCATAAAAGCACAATTAATTTGCACAAGAATGTGAAAAGAATAAAAATATATACAAACAAATTATTGTGCAGTTAAGAAATCAATAAAAGTAAGATAAATATATAAAAACATTAAAATGTCAAGTAAAAATATGGAATAAAAATACAGATAAAATAGAATAAAAAAATACATAAAAACATAAAAAGGAAATAATAACAAAATTATATATTTAGAAAACATTAGCTCAGTAAAAATGTGAATGAGAATATATGCAACTAAATATTTAAAAATGTGTATTTTACTAAATGTAAAGTGATGTATTAATATCAATAACGATACCATTGATTAAATATTGTATATTATTTCCATTTAACGGAAAAAAAAACACAGATTTGTCCTTTAAATATTTCTCTCCTCCATGTCTTCAGCCTCTCTCTCCACCGCTCCTCTCACAGGTTATTCAAAGACCCATTTTGTCCCTTCCTGTGTCGGCGCTGCCTCCTGAGAGGTCACTGTTTTTAAAAATGCAATAGAGATTCCATTATTTGGCACACATAAAAGTAAGTCCTAATGATCCATTATTAATGTTAAAGTGGATTGATTTATTCATGAAAGTCTCCTTTTGTCCCTCGCTGGTCCGAGGGGAGGCTGTGGGAGAAATGGCACAAAAAATAAGAGGTTGTTTAATGTCCCATCGTCCCTGGTCGGGTCTTTTCCTCTTCTCCTTTACCTCAGGGCAGAAGGTTAAGGAAAGAAGAGAAGGAGGATTCATCAGGACTTAGGAAAAGATGCACTGACACCTGGAGACTTCTGGGTCTTCCTGATAAAAACAAACAGTATTTGACCCCTCATGGTGTGTGTTCTGTCATTGTCAGGTTGCTGTGTGTGGTTCTGGTGTTCAGCACTAAAGGACAGCGGTACCTGCGGGTCGGGCTGGCTGTGCCTCTGTTCGGCTCTGTGGCCGGCATGAGGAGGACGGTGGCTGACGAGGGGAAAATCTCCCCAGACCAGGTAACCAAAAGCAGGAAAAAATAACTCAAATTCCACTAAAAGCTTCCTATTTTAAAACACACAGAGGTAAAACTCATCCTCAACATGGAAGCATCGGCAATTACTGCCAAGGATCCTCTTTATTCTCAGTGCATACATTTACACCTGCAGGCACCAGTGCTCATTCAAAGTGATTGGGCTGAAGGACAATTCTGATTTATCTTAATTAAGATTTATTTGTTCCCCTGAAACAAACGGGGAATAATTAACAACAACAACATAAACAGGAAAACATCAGCATCTGCCAAACGGTTCTCGCACGCCGTCGGCTGAAATGCATTGAACCGACTCGGAGATTAGGAGGAATAATAGTGCCAGCAAGGGTTTTCCATCAAGTGGGTTCAAAGTTCACTTCACACAGCCTTAGGTCCTTTGATTTCATCAGGAATGTGCTCCAGATGCTTCTTGTTTTCACAAATAATTTAAAAACATCATCTGATTCTTGGTTTCACCTTTGGAGCTTCATTACTACAAGTTGTACTTTAATCTACCATCAACTGACCTCATTTAGACCAAATTTAGCCCATTTTTGAGTTAAAAAAAAGTGCAAGAATTTGAATAATTTTGACTGGATAATCACAGACTTGTTGATGCCAAACTTTATTCATGATTCTGAGCTTCAGTCTGACAGCCGTAGAGCAAGCAGTACGATCAGAGATGCAAGTGCAACAATCACCTGCAGCATCATCCAGGGTGCAGAAACCCGCTTAAAGAAATGAGCTTTGTTTCTTTGTTCTGAAAGTTCCTGTCATATATATATATAAAGTTTAGGAGAGACAGACGAGGTCAGAACAAGCCTGTACTTCAGTTTCTACAGTGACGTCACCTGAGCATTTCTGCAAAGTGGGAGAAAAGACGCTGGGAGAAGCACTATTTCTCTTGGAGGATGCATAATATGGCAGACCCTAATTGGACACAAGATGCTGCCGCTCAGACTGAGATGCTCTGTGGACACATTTGTCATGAGATTCTTTCATATTTTGCACTGCTGAAGGGGAAACTAATGTGTGTGTGTGTGTGTGTGTGTGTGTGTGTGTGTGTGTGTGTGTGTGTGTGTGTGTGTGTGTGTGTGTGTGTGTGTGTGTGTGTGTGTGTGTGTGTGTGTGTGTGTGTGTGTGTGTGTATTCGAAGGTGATCCTGACAGAGGTTTACTCCACGGGCTTCCACCGCTCCTTCTTCGACGAGGAGGATCTGACGAGCATCGGCGAGAGTGACGTCGTCTACGCCTTCCAGGCTCCGCCCCTTTACATCAGAGGAGGCTCTGCACGCATCTCAGGTAGAGGACAGTCATGCAGTCTTTAAAATATCCAAAATCAAACACAGTTTGAATGTGTTGCCCAGCTCTAGTACAGCACTCATATTCCCCTCCTTTATCTTGGATCTACAGATGTAAACAAACCCATTTATTAACTGACTTTGCTTAATGAAAGCCTGAGGGGGTGCAGCTTACTGCAGGGGGCTTTTGAGAGTACATAAAGAGCTCTTTGAATTACACCCCCTCCGAGCAGTGCAGATTTATGTCTCTGTTGTTCAGCAAGTGATGTAAAGTGTGTTTCTCAGTGTGTATCCCCCCCCCCCTGTTTCTCTCTTTGTGGTGTAAACAAACCTGCTCTCTCTACAGGCCTGTACGCATAGAGCTGTTGTACTTTAAAAAATATGACTTCTAAATCCCTCAGGTTCTCACTGCCTGCAGGGGTTCATGCTCAAATCAGCGGAGCAGGGATGACGTGTTTCTGTAGTAGTACCTGAAGGCAGCATCTCTCTCCACAAAAAGCAAATGGGATTTCTCCATGAGATTTTGGATTATTGTAGAAAATAATCTCTGTGTCAAATAATGTATACGTTTAGTTCAGCGGGATAATCTCCACATATTGAAACCACTTTATGATTTCTGAAGTGAATACCTAATGTTGGGCTATAGAGGAACTACAGCACGGTCACATGACTTCACCTCACCACCGCTAAGCTAAAGGTGGCTAATGTTGGGCTATAAAGGAACTACAGCACGGTCACATGACTTCACGTCACCACCGCTAAGCTAAAGGCGGCTAATGTTGGGCTATAAAGGGAACTACAGCACGGTCACATGACTTCACCTCACCACCGCTAAGCTAAAGGCGGCTAATGTTGGGCTATAAAGGAACTACAGCACGGTCACATGACTTCACCTCACCACCGCTAAGCTAAAGGTGGCTAATGTTGGGCTATAAAGGAACTACAGCACGGTCACATGACTTCACCTCACCACCGCTAAGCTAAAGGAGGCTAATGTTGGGTGTGCAGCTCGTGTTAACCACAGACCTTATTTCAGGCTATCAACCACAAACCTGTTTAGAAAACCATTGACTTCCAGACCAGGGGAAAGGAAGTGGTTAAATGCTCGCTATGATGTTTTTATGAGTGTGTTATACAGGTTTTAGTGCATGTAAATGGTCTGCAAAGGTTAAAATCCCTGTGTTCCCTCCAGAGGGAGTTTCAAAACTAGATAGATAGAATCGGAGGATGAAACCCTCTTTATTAGTCACATACATGCACACAGCAGAGCACACACAGTGAAATTGGTCCTCTGCATTTAACCCATCCTAGTACTAGGAGCAGTGGGCAGCTATTGTGCAGCGCCCGGGGAGCAATGGGGAGGGAGGGATTGGAGGTGTCCGGTGCCTTGCTCAAGGGCACCACAGCAGGGCCTAGGAGGTGAACTGGGACCTCTCCAAGTAGCAGTCCACCTTCCATATTTTCAAGTCTGTTCGGGGACTTGAACCGGCGACCTTACGATTCCCAGTCCAAGCCCCTACTGACTGAGCCACTGCTGGACAACTGGAGCAAACCTAAAGTAATTAGGTACCAAAAAGCTGCACAGCTTGTTTTGATACTACATTTAAAAAGACAAATGTCTGACCAGCTTCTAAAATAATTTACATTCATAAATTAAATATTAACTTACTATATTTATTTTATTCAACTACAGCACATACGCATGTTTAAGCCTTTCTGTTTGTGAGAAATCAAAGTAATACAATAAAAAACAATGCCATTAAAATATTAAATTCACGTACACAATGCCCCTTTATGAAAGGATCTCTCCCCAGCAGTGATCTGTAATGCTTTCAGGACGTCTGGCGCCATTCTGCCATTCCTAAATATGAAAGACTTTAATCAATTATCCATAGAAGCTTAAATGGAAGTAAAACATCTGAGCGTTGTGGGTTAAATATAAATATCAAACTCCCATCAGGGGTCTCATTAAAGCTACGTTTGGTGAAGTGCTTTTATGTGCAGTGGTAATGTTACCAATTTAGATTCAATTCAATTAAGAAGTGTTCCTGCAATTAGATATTGTGTGCAGAGGTTTAGTTATACTCATGCACATTAGCGGTCAGTTTCCTTAAAAAGCACTTGATCGATGCTTCCTTTCAGGGGCTTTTAAAGTGCATAACTCAGACAGTCAAAGGGGGGAACCTCCTGATGTTAAGGGGTGTTAAAGGCATCATGAGGAAAGAGTCTGAAATGAATGAACATTGAAAGTATTGTACAAATGATGACGTGACCTTTACATCCCTGCAGCTGCAAATTGAAATGACAAAGGGTTGTTTTCCTATCATAAACACAACTACGGTGTAAGTATGTAATGAATGAAACACTTGAGTTAACAGTGCAGCTCTGCGAGTCTCTGAGTCTGGTGGTTTTAGTCCTGATGCTGTGGTACCGCCTGCTTCACTTTCACATTAATCTATAGGTGCTTTCACAAAAGACTATTTAAGCTGTGCACTGTATGAAGGAGACATATTCCCATCTGATCCCAGCCCACATAGCCTCTTCATTAACCCTGTGATTGCAGACCCAGAGAACGAGAGCGATGATAAGTTTGCTCAGCTTTTCATTTATTAATCTCGCTGCAATCAAGCTCTGTCATTTCCACCAGCAGCGACCTCCAACAGCTGTGGGGATAATTTAAGGGGGAAATCTCCTTTTAATAAGCCGGAGAAACGCGTTCATAAAACTGGATTTAACGCCGGGGGTCACCTCTCGGTCCGTCGTACCAGGATTTACACAGAGACGACTTTCCTCTCGTCACTTGTTAAATCTTTTTTATGACTCTGTCAAAAACAGAACTGTTTCTGCACATTAATTCAAGGCCCCTGTCTCTGAAATACTGATCTCTACCGTGTTTACAGCTTGAAAAACCACTATAGTAGAGATATATGCAGTGGTTGAGTTCAAGTACTGAACTTAAGTGCAATTTTGAGGTACTTTACCAGAGTATTTTCCTGTTATGCTACTTTATAAACTCCTCTACATTTCAGAAGCCAGTACTGCTTCCTCCACTACATGTATCTGACGGTCATAACAGATTCAGATTTAAAGCTAAATATAAGTCTAATATATAAACATTTACATTATAGGTTCAGATATCCAGCAGCAGTATTTCATATATGATCCTGAGATGGGACAATAGACATTTACTTATGGTACTTTAAGTACATTTTGCGGCCAATAATCATGCACTTTTACTTAAGTACGATCTAAATGCACTTCTTTAACCTCTGATTTTCCCATGCCTGTAGAGAAAAAGGCATGTCCAAAATGCAAAACTGAGCATCCAAACACACACAAACCACAACAAAAGTTAACTTTGTTTAGCCAACAAACCTGTTGATCCTATCTCTTATTATGAACAAACCTGGGACTAATTCTAGGAAACAGCAGGACGTCAGTGAACTCATCGTTCCTCTGCACTCAGGCCTCTTCATCGTCACACAGAGGAAGACTAAACACAGCCTGAGTATCTGAGAGCCCATAATTAAACACCTCTGCCCCTGAAGGATCTCCTCTACAGCTTCAGCGCCCCCCCAACACCCCAATCAACAAATCCCATTATCTATTGGCACATTCAAAGTCTCAGAACAACAGAGGGGGTTACACAAACACATGCACAGGATGTCTGACTTGTTGAAATATGTCTTAAGATTTAAAATAGTTGAAGCATAAATGCAATTGCAGGAAGTAAAAAGTTGGGCTATAAAGGAACTACAGCACGGTCACATGACTTCACGTCACCACCGCTAAGCTAAAGGAGGCTAATGTTGGGCTATAAAGGAACTACGGCACGGTCACATGACTTCACGTCACCACCGCTAAGCTAAAGGAGGCTAATGTTGGGCTATAAAGGAACTACAGCACGGTCACATGACTTCACGTCACCACCGCTAAGCTAAAGGAGGCTAATGTTGGGCTATAAAGGAACTACGGCACGGTCACATGACTTCACGTCACCACCGCTAAGCTAAAGGAGGCTAATGTTGGGCTATAAAGGAACTACGGCACGGTCACATGACTTCACGTCACCACCGCTAAGCTAAAGGAGGCTAATGTTGGGCTATAAAGGAACTACAGCACGGTCACATGACTTCACGTCACCACCGCTAAGCTAAAGGAGGCTAATGTTGGGCTATAAAGGAACTACAGCACGGTCACATGACTTCACGTCACCACAGCTAAGCTAAAGGCGGCTAATGTTGGGCTATAAAGGAACTACAGCACGGTCACATGACTTCACTTCACCACCGCTAAGCTAAAGGAGGCTAACGTTGGGCTATAAAGGAACTACAGCACGGTCACATGACTTCACGTCACCACCGCTAAGCTAAAGGAGGCTAACGTTGGGCTATAAAGGAACTACAGCACGGTCACATGACTTCACGTCACCACCGCTAAGCTAAAGGCGGCTAACGTTGGGCTATAAAGGAACTACAGCACGGTCACATGACTTCACGTCACCACCGCTAAGCTAAAGGCGGCTAATGTTGGGTGTATTGTTTACAACCACTGTTTTTAAATTCACCAGTGGAGTATTTACTGACGTATTTTATGCAGTAGAACAAAATCTCTTCCGCTTGTGTTAACCACAGACCTTATTTAAGGCCAACAAGCATTCAGAAAACTAGAGGAACTAAAATTGCCAAAATGCTAACTCACTTTGAGTTTCTAGGACTCAATCCTGCACCACTTTATAGGTTCAAAAGAATACCCTGGCAGCTAATTATTCTCACTAAGCCTCGCAGCTATCCTCTGTTCCTAATTTATAGCTTTTAAAGTAGAAAGCTAACTTAACAAATAGATAGCTACCGTTTGCTAGCTCAGTACTGACAGCTACATTGAATTAGGTCTCAAGGTTAACTCATTTTCAATCGAAAGTTATTATAGGTATTAAAATGATAGAAGAACACCATGTAAAGATGTCTTCAGCTTGTCTTAAACACAGACCTTATTTTAGTCATCGTACCGAAAAACTTTGAGACACGTGAATGTTAAAATGCTGACTCAAGTCTGGATTTATGACTCATTCCTGCACCAGTCTACTATATCTTATCTGTGTGTGTGTGTGTGTGTGTGTGTGTGTGTGTGTGTGTGTGTGTGTGTGTGTGTGTGTGTGTGTGTGTGTGTGTGTGTGTGTGTGTGTGTGTGTGTGTATGTGTGTGTGTGTGTGTGTGTGTGTGTGTGTGTGTGTGTGTGTGTGAGTGATTTATCCCCCTGAACTTCTGACTGGCTGAGTCCAGAGGTTTCGAGCTGCGTGAGCAGAACGTCACATTTCAAGAGGATCTTTAAATCTCAGCTTTCAGCTCCGTCCGTCACAGTCCTCCGTTGATATAGAGACGGCGGGGGGGTGGTGGTATTGGTAGATAGGGATGGGGATGGGGATGGGGATGGGGGGAGGGGGGTAAGGAGTATAGCTGCTTGGCACCCCACCAGGAGAGGATGCGGAGCAGAAGCAGCATCAGATAAAAACCTCCTGCAGAGAGAGAGGCAGCCATTGGTCCGTCTGTTCTCCCCTCTGAATCACCGCTCCCCAAATAGAAAGCTGCTGTCTCGCCACTTTATGCATCCTCGTTCTCCTCTCACTGTTAGAGGTGTTAAGTTTAGCGGTCACATTTTCAGCACAATGGGTGTATTTGGAGCCGATGTACCTGCAGGATTCAGGCTATTTTCAGTTTGAATCTCCAGGGTTTATTATACTTGTTGGAAGTCGCTTTGGATAAAAGTGTCCCATAAATATTGCCTTCCCTTTCAATGAGAAGATATGTGAGATATGGTGTGTGCTTCATGCTGTGTGCATCAGTGTACACTTTTTAAATAAGCTGTGCACCAGAGGAATTATAGATTGATCAGTAAAGAAAGCGTTTGTTTCTCTTATTCCGACTACATTTACTCAAGAACTGTTTTGACAGGAGTATTGAGTAAAGGATCTCCTATAACTCCTTTTAATTTATCTGAAATTCGCCTTTTTTTGGTGGAAATATTGCATAACTACAAGGACTCAATTTAGCCTCTCTATAATGACTCAGCGGTGGGACAGTATGGGATGATTGTCCTCCTAATGGGAAGGGTTGGTGTTTCCCGAAGGCCACCGTGTGTCAGTGTGTGAATTTCTTTGAGCGGGTGTCACCTTGTATGGCGACCTCTGTATGAATGAGTGAATTGTTTGTAAGCTCTCTGAAGGGTAGCAAAAACTACAAAAAGCGTTATACAAATCCAGTCCATTTAACCATTTGCCCCTTTCCCAGTTTGTCCTAACATCCCATATCTGACTTTCTCCACCTACTCCTTTCTCCTTCCCAGGGTACCACCACAGCCTCCCATCCTCTCCGTACTCGTCGGGTCCTGAGAGTCAGAGGTTACCTTCGTCCGGGACTTTGTCGTCAGAGTTCCTGAACCACGGCGTCCCAGTAAAGATCCTGCTGCTGGTGTGCAACGCTGCGGGGACGGGCCAACAGGCCGTCAGGTAATCATGACGAGGGACCCTCTGCAGGACATGCTATTAGCTTAGCAACCAGGCCTGTATAGCTTTGAGTTGTAAGGATATTTAATGCCTCACTCCCCTGCATTTTTTTCAAGACCACGATGTGAAACGGTTTTGTTCAGCAGGATAATCTGCACATATTAACACCCATAAAAAAACATTCAGAAACACATTGACTTCCAGACAAGGGGACAGGAAGGGCTGCACTAACTTCCAGGTTTTAGGACTCATTCCTGCACCACTCTATTGAAAACCATTGTACTTCCTATTTGTCCCAAGCCCCTTTTGGATGGCGTTTTCCTAAATGTAATGTTAGCATATTAGCATGTTAGCTCCTGGTTGCAGAAAGGATTCCTAGCTCGCGGTGATGTGAGTCTCAGATCAAACGAACAAAGAATCAAAGGATCGATATACAGGAGGAGAGCTGTGGGAAAGTCCAATCCCATCCATGTCTGTCTTTCTCCTTCAAACGCCTCCTCCTCGTTGATCAAACCTCCCACTGCTCTCCTCCGCTGACAGCTGGAAGCACATACTTGTTGTTTTCAACTCTGTAGGAAAAGCTTCACAGGTACATTTCTGGAAGTGCACGTGTGAAACCAACAGATAGCAGAAGAGCGGATTTAATTAGGTTTCAAATTGAACGTGTGAAACCGAAATGTTTTTCTGGATTAACACTTGGGAAGTTTTTGAGTTGGGAGTCCATGAAAAGAACAAATACCTCTTCAGTAAATGTACTTCGTTACTTTCCAGCACTAAGGAAAGGAGATGTGTGAAGAAGGATGATGTGAGTTACATTTTAAACTTCATTTCTCTTCCAGATTTGGACCTCCGTTCCTGATGAGGGAGGATCGGTCTATTTCCTGGGAGCAGCTGCAGCAGAGCATCCTCAGCAAACTGTATTACCTGATGATCAACGGAGCACAGGCTCAGGTACAGCTCCTGCTCACTGTGTCATAAAGCGATAAATAATACATCTATGTGAGGACACTTTTTAACCCAGGTTTGAGTATTTGATCCTCATGGCTTTCCAATTATTAATAATAATAATAATAATAAAGCCGATGGACTGTCCACTCCAGGTAGGGAATGAGGCCTTACCCCAAGTGAAGGAGTTCAAGTATCTCGGGGTCTTGTTCTCGAGTGAGGGAACAATGGAGCGTGAGATGGGCCGGAGAATCGGAGCAGCGGGAGCGGTACTGCAGTCTCTTTACCGCACCGTTGTGACGAAAAGAGAGCTGAGCCAGAAGGCAAAGCTCTCTGTCTACCGGGCCATCTTCGTTCCTACCCTCACCTATGGTCATGAAGGATGGGTCAGGACCGACAGAACGAGATCGCGGATACAAGCGGCCGAAATGGGATTTCTCCACAGGGTGGCTGGCATCTCCTTAGGGATAAGGTGAGAAGTTCAGTCATCCGGGAGGGACTCGGAGTAGAACCGCTGCTCCTTCGCGTTGAAAGGAGCCAGTTGAGGTGGTTCGGGCACCTAGTGAGGATGCCACCTGGGCGCCTCCCTAGGGAGGTGTTCCAGGCACGTCCAGCTGGGAAGAGACGAGGGGTAGACCTAGGACCAGGTGGAGGGATTATATCTCTCTGCTGGCCTGGGAGCGCCTTGGAATCCCCCAGTCAGAGCTGGTTGATGTGGCCAGGGAAAGAGAAGTTTGGGGCTCTCTGCTGGAGCTGTTACCTCCGAGACCCTGACGGATACGTGGGAGAAGATGGAGGGATGTTAAAAACAGACAACAACAAATTCCCCTCAGATCAGATGTTGAGACACATGCAGCATAGCAAGAAAATATCCCCTTTAACAGGAAAGGTAAAAAATAAAACACAAGACTAAGAAAATCGATGCAAAGATATAAAAGCAAACGTGTACAGTAAAATGTAACGATGATAGTAATGAAACCTTCTTCATTATAATAAAAGGGTACAAATATTCAAAGAAATGTTGCTATTAAAACTGTTGAATCAATAATAAAACCCTTTAAGATCAATAATAAACCAATATTAAAGTAGGTCAGTTATAAAGACTGAAAGACCGTTTAACGGCGGGTGTCGCTAACAAAAAGCTAGCTGTCGTTTAGAAATGTCCACTGATAAAGCACACCGGATTGTCCGCGGTCCAGGAGACTTTGCAGACCTTTTACTTTGAGATTGAATTACATTTAGAAATAGCAAAAGATGGCTTTGACTTTTTTTAGGTAGTCTAATTTCGAAATATAAAAATCTGTCCTCTTTACAGTTTATGTTTTTTACCATTTCTCACAATTTGTTCTGTTTAAAAGACACAGAAAAAGCTCATATGTTCTCAGTTTACTCTCAGTGTTATGCAAGAACAAAGTATACCTTTATAATAATACATCTGTTAACCTAAATCAGCAAAAGAAGGCATTTACTTTTTTTAGGTAGTCTAATTCAGAGTTCATGGAGGTTTACTACATTTATTTGGGATTTCTTTGCAGGCAATACTTTTATATATAATACCTCAACTCCATTACACTGATTTTACTTTATTTTTGTACTAAAAAGTAACATTTTAATGCAGGGCTTTTACTTGTAACAGAATATTTAACAGAGCATTATTAATGTACTGTACTTCTTCCTTGCTTTCTGCACGACTGTAGCATGCTGTCTCTCATGCAGCCAAACAGATTTCCCGTCAGTGTTTCTGCAGCCAGGTGACACACGAGAAATAATAATGAAATAATGAAGGAGTACGGCAACAGAGGACCGTCTCTCTGCATGTTCCTCCGAGCTGTGTGACACTCTCAGAGGAGGAAGAGTCAGGCAGCGTCTCCACAGAGGGAGATGTGTGTCCTCCTCTGTGCCCCCTGCTGTCAGGCGTTTAATTAAAACCCGGCTCGTACAGCACGATGAGTTCTCCTCTCGGAAAGCAGCTGTTCTCAGAGCAGATGTTAGCTCTGAATCTTTCCTCTCAGCAGGGTCCGTAGTTTCGATGCTTTGCGCTCACGAGAGGATGATTCCTCTTGTCTAACTTTGGCTTCGGCAAAGAGGCAATTCAGAAACAAAGAGAGACCTTCTCTACTCACAACTCTTCACATCTTCTGATGCTTCGACAGAGTTAGAGACAGATGTTCCTGCACACCCTCTCCAGACTGCAGGTGGAAACTCTCGATACCTTGCAACACTCGAAACACTGTGCTGGTGTTATGGGAGATATGTTGCTTCCCTCACTTGCGTCTTTTCCTTGCATCTTGGTCCCGGGAAACCACACGAAGAGAGAGGAGGCAAGGGACTGCTTTCTAAGAGCAATGGGACGTCCTTTTAGTGTTTCCCTGGCCTTACTAGTTCCACCTGTTCCCCGTTAGACCTGTAACCACCTGACCTCCTGTACACCTGCACCTTATCCCCTCGATAGTTTAGCTTGTAGCTTTGGCTTGGTGTTCTGTAAGGCTTTGTCTTTGGGTCCGGTGTTACTCTCACATTCCCTGTTATCTGCCTCCTATACATTTGGAAAATCAGCACATATAAATACCATAGATTGTATACATAAAGATAGACAATGCCTTTCAGATTCCTACCAGTGGAAGATCTGGCTACTCCCCCCCCCCCGCCCCATTCCTCTGGGCTCTTGTGTTCAACATATCAATATCCTCCAGGAGTGAGCTGCTCGTCACAGAGACCCTGCAGAGTGGGTGTGAGTGTTTGCCAGCTGATCCTCTCAGGATCTCACAGCACAAAGACCAAATCAACTTTTTATTTCTTTTGCCAAGCGCTCCTTTTCTCTCTAAATCCACGCAGGTCTCAGAGTAATGAAAGCAGGCTTCACCAGAGGACAAAAGGGTTTTAGTTTCATATATGTTCCTCTCTTTTCTACTCAACATGGCTTTCCAGTCCGATTATCTATGGCTTTATGAAAACCTGTGTTATTGAACATGGAGAAGCTACATGCTAATCTGCTCTTTAAAGATGACCCACTTTGTTCTCCACTTTCTTTGTGTTGCTTTAGCCGCAGACTTGTTAGACGAAGAGTAAAAATATGACGTGGTTGTATTTAGTTTAGTATTGCAGGCATGATGTATTTGTGTAGGCTAGCCTGGAAGTTAGCATCTCCCAGGTTCCCTCCGCTGAAAGCCAGTGGGATCTTTATATATGAAGCCGACGGCCTTTGGTTTTACAGCACAGTGTTTTTGTCTCCTTCAGAACATCAGAGTGCTGTTCAACATCCGCGTGGTGGGGGGGTCTGCGTTTCACAGCTACCTGTCTCCTCAGGACGGACGGCCGCTCTACCACCCTGCTGTGGACAGGTGAGGACAAAACACACCTGATACACAGAGGTCTCTATTTATTATTGGTATTCATTCTTTTAGTATTCATTATATTTTATTATTTGTATCTTTACTTTTATTTTATTCATTTTTTTTATCAATCTTTCCTTTTATTTCTTTATAAATATTTGTTTGTCTTTATTTATAATGCAGGTATAAGTTTGATTTGTTTATTATAAAATAAATGTAAAGGTTATGTGTAATGTCTGTCGGATAAATGTAGTGGAGTAGAAGTATAAATACTAAACTAAAGCAAAAGTTAAACCAGGTTGAATTTATTCCTGGGAGCAGTCACAGTTATCTGCTGAAAGTCTGTCCGGACTCTTTATTCTTCTCTTCTTAGATGGAGGAACTATTGGATTATTCTGAACGTGTTCTCTTGTTGTAATTAATGGTTTAACGGTCCAAACTTTCAGCACTGAAATGACCCGATGTTCCCACCGGCTCATTCGAATGTAATCTAATGTGATCAATTCAAATCTGCGTTTATCCCACAGCTACAGGTACTGAAGCTATCCTGACGAAATAACGTAGATTACACACTCATACTGTTGTTATTGTATGTTAAAACAAAGCTTAAAAGGGAAATAACTCAAGTAAAGTAGAAGTACCCCCAGATATGCTCGACTTTAAGCTGAGGTTTTACTTCATGTGCTTACTTTTTGTTTTGGCTCAAAAAGCGACCAAAAAGCTCTGGTTTGCAGCAAATAAACATGAAAGTGTGTTCTTGACACTCGAAATATTGATTTTAGAAATGAATCTTAATACAAGTCCACTTTACAGTTCATTTTTCCTGAATTTTTAACCATTTCTCACAATTTGTTCTGTCAAAAACTACGAAAAAGCAGATATTGTGTGACTTTACTCTCAGTGTTGAGACACAAAGTATACCTTTATAATGTACTTTAGATATAATACATTTGTTTACCTGAAACATCCACGTGTAAATCCCCCAAACATTCCCACACTCACTCCTGCAGTAATGCTGACCCCTTGTGGTGGAGGCGCGGCGTTACACGTGCAGTCCAATAATTCTAATAAGGTTGTTGGTGCAGAACATGTACTGTGTATTGAAAAAGACCTATAACGATATATAACCCTATACTTCTAAGTCTTGTCCGAAACCAAATCTTCGATGCTGATAAGACACCGGGAACAGGGCTGTCCTAAAGCCTCCGAGCTGGGTTTAGAACGTACCCTTCAAAATCTACACGCAAGACCACCTGCTTTGGAAGGCAACTCACAGCATAGCTTGAATCCCAAGCTGCCGTTCTATCATTTATTTCAGGCACTAAAACGTCGCATCTCCGACCGCCAGGATATCAAGGGGTTTGTGTGTAGTGCCGTAGGTGTTGGTGAGCTGGTAGAGCTCCAATGAGAAGAGGAGAACCCCTCTGTGGGTGGGACTCTCACTGGTTTAGGGCAGCTTCATGACCTATAGAAAACCCTAAACCCTCTCTTTATAACCCACAGTGCCTAATGTGAAACTACAGCTTACCTTTAGCATGTTTTCCTGCTTCCCCCACACAAATACAATTTAGAAATCAAATAGTTAAACTTCTGTCAGCTTTTACCAAGGAAGGGTGTTCTTACCTCACAGTAAGACCGAGCAGATACCTTCAGAGACCACCAGAGAGACCAGGGAGGTGTTCCAGGCACGTCCAGCTGGGAGACGGGGTAGACCTAGGACCAGGTGGAGGGGTTATATCTCTCCGCTGGCCTGGGAGCGCCTTGGAATCCCCCAGTCAGAGCTGGTTGATGTGGCCAGGGAAAGAGAAGTTTGGGGCTCTCTGCTGGAGCTGTTACCTCCGCGACCCTGACGGATACGCGGGAGAAGATGGATGGATTGTTATTATTATTATTATTAGACAAAAGCCAGTTGGATCATCTAAAATGACGGGTCGATATTAATGGTCTAAAATAATATCTTTACAAGTCGTCCTAACATTAGACATACTGATGCAAACGTTGCCCTTGGCTCAGAGTCAGGGTTATTTGTGCAGATGCTCCTCCTGCGCTTAATGACCTTTAACCTTTATTTAAATATATTCCAGAGCGCTGAAGCTCTGCGGCTCAGGAGGACCTCCTCATGTGAAGCTCATCATCGAGTGGGAGCACCGAATCAAAGACTGGTCAGTGCGGCTTTAATCACATCTGCCATTCCTCTTTATGAACCCAACATTAACCCCCTGTCCTGTGTGTGTGTGTGTGTGTGTGTGTGTGTGTGTGTGTGTGTGTGTGTGTGTGTGTGTGTGTGTGTGTGTGTGTGTGTGTGTGTGTGTGTGTGTGTGTGTGTGTGTGTGTGTGTGTGTGTGCAGCTTGTTTGGGAACATCCAGGAGGAGGTGGTGAAGGAGGCAGAGAGTGTGAGGAGCCAGCAGCAGCAGCACGTCCAGCAGTACAGCTGCACACTGGACGAGTGCTTCCAGCTCTACACCAAGGAGGAGCAGGTGGGTCCAGGTCCATATCCGACCTGTTCAGAGCCACGTGTCCCAGCACTCAGAGTCCCAGCCTTCAGGAGGTAGCAGCGATCATGTGACCAAATTGCATTTTAGTTTACAGTGAAGTCAAAGCAATCCAAAGGTTTAGGGCTCCATAACTCCCGGGGGCGTCCTCGTGTCACCACTGGGTGGCGCTGCAGACTAAGACATGTTGAGGCTCACCAACAGTGATTTGAATATACACACACAACGTACAGAATGAGATGTATGCAAAGAAAGAGAGGCTCACCTCTGCACCGATACATTTTTCAAAAGCGTTCACACCTTTTCTAACACCGAAGCAACCAAGCATTTGACTCCCGATTCTACCGAGGACTGAATGACCCAAAGTAACGCAGCAGATGTCTCAATATTGTCTTTGAAGTATATTTTGTACTCAGACTCCAGTAAGATTAAGAGAACAGGGTTTCTTGTCCATGGGTTGCACTGACCCTCCATTTGTTACAGAAATGATTGAGGAAAAACAGAATGCCTTAAACTTGCTATTATATAAATACAGTAATAAACATGGAACCAAAAATAAGACTTTAGGAAATTAGAATACTTAAAGGATCCAATACTTCTTCCACCTCTGAACCGTGAAATGTTAAAGTGATGCCAGGAAACAATCTCTCTGATGGTCAGAAAGGGTTTAATGAGTCCAGAAATATGGAGATGGGGTCAGATGTCTGGTCAGACGGCAGAGACAGCTTACGGAGAATAAATAGGGGATGGATGTCCGGTGGGTCTGCCGGGGGACGAGTGGCAGGCAGCAGGCTGACACTGAGACTGAGATTTCTGATCCTTTCTTTTACTCTCCTTTCTCCTGGAGAGGAAGTAAAGGAACCGGAGCTCTGGATCTATTTGTTGTTTGAGGTGCAATATATGACTCAGCAGCTTTAAGACGTGAGACACTTTTATTTAATGCAGGATTTTCACCTGGAAGTGGGCGGGGCTTACTTTAAGTTAGCACCTGTATAAAGCAGCTCCATACAATCTTACAGCAGCATCCCTCCTCCTGTCGTTGAAATAAACCTGAGGAAAACAATCTTGTTAGCAGCTCTAATCTCAATTGCAGTTCATTGCATCTGATTTTTGGCCCGTACTGAAAATGCTTTCGACCTTCATGAGGCGAACGGAGGAACACTTTGAAACCGAGCGACGAAACATCATTAGCATCACCAAACAGTCCCAAGATAATGAAGCGCTGTGTGCTGTCAATCAGGAGGTGAGGCTTTATAGATGAAGCCTACTTTGAGGTCATTGTGCTTCTTAGGGTGTGCATAAAGGAGTGGGAATAAAAGGATTGATGAGTTTGTTGACAGAATGGATTTTCTGAAAGCACCCCACAGTTTTTGCCGGCTTGACTTTGGTTCTGTTTTGTTGGAAAAAGTGAAGAAAATCAACATGAATGCATCTCCAACAACAGCAGGTATGTCTTTGTTCAGTGTGCCAATGATTGCTTGGGGAGTTTAAAGTCTCAGAGGGAGGGGAAAAGGAGAAGCTTCACTTCCTGTTTAAACTGAATCGAGGAGTTTTTGAACATTAGAGCATGAAGACATGTCACTAATGCCCCTTGGGTCTCAATATGTCCTCTTACTTCTACAGCTTTATCTGGAGTAAGGCTCCGAGGCTGTGCACTCATCTTCTGATGTTGTTCTCCCCCTCCTCCAGTTGGCGCCCGATGACGCCTGGAAGTGCCCCCACTGCCAGCAGCTGCAGCAGGGCACGGTGAAGATGAACCTGTGGACGCTGCCGGACATCCTCATCCTCCACCTGAAGCGCTTCAGACAGGTGGGGGACCGCAGGAACAAGCTCACCACCTTCGTGCAATTCCCCCTGACCGGCCTCGACATGACGCCGCACATGGTGACCCGGAAACACCCCACCCAGCACCACCAGACGAACCCAAACCAGCAGCAGCAGCAGCCGGGGTGGAAACCGTCCCGCCGACCGGACCCGACTCCACCTGACTTCCTGTACGATCTGTACGCCGTGTGCAACCACCACGGAGGGATGCACGGGGGACACTACACAGGTCAGGCTTACTCACTTTAGTTAGCATCTCCCTGGCTCCCTCCACAAAAACTCCTTCTTCATGTGCCACTAATCATCTCCTGTCTCCCAATGTTTTCTATTTTCTATCAAACTTCAGATTTCTTTTAAAAAATGTCTTCTTTTTTGAATGTCCGAGTATTCCCTCAAAGTCAGACTTTTTTCCTAAAAAATCTGATTTCTTTTTTAATTTCAGATTTATTTTCGAAATCTCAACTTTTAAAAATGCCAGATTATTTTTTCTAAATCTCCTTTTTCCTAAAACATCGGACTTGTTTTCAAATTTCTGATCTGATTTTTTTCAAATGTCGAATATTTTTCTAGTCAAACCCTGAATACAACAACAGAGAAGGAATATGAATACACAGAAACAAAGTCGAGGGCTGTGCAGACACAGAGAAGCTTCAAACAGACGGACGCTCCCAAGGAACAGGCTTTGATCACATGATGTGCATTAATGTACTCCATAGCGTCTTCAAAGGGGGGTTAGAGTAGCATATCCTCTGTCCTCCAGTCTCACACGTGGGTTCTCCTCCCCTTTGTCGTGATGCAGCGTTCTGCAGGAACTCGGTGGACGGCCAGTGGTACGGCTATGATGACAGCAGTGCGGAGGCGGTGCCAGAGGCGGAGGTGTGCACGCGTGGAGCCTACATCCTCTTCTACCAGAGGAGAAACACCATCCCCCCGTGGTCCGCCAGCTCCTCCGTCACTGGTCAGTGCTTCCCCTCCGTCTGCAGCAGAGAGTCTTCAGGAGGAGTCTGCCTCACTTTATCCCAGACTGTCACTGCACCATCCCATAATCAGGGGAGGGGAGCACTCAGATCCTGGAGTAAAAGTAGAAGTACTCAGATCCTGGAGTAAAAGTAGAAGTACTCAGATCCTGGAGTAAAAGTAGAGGTACTCAGATCCTGGAGTAAAAGTAGAGGTACTCAGATCCTGGAGTAAAAGTAGAAGTACTCAGATCCTGGAGTAAAAGTAGAAGTACTCAGATCCTGAGTAAAAGTAGAGGTACTCAGATCCTGGAGTAAAAGTAGAAGTACTCAGATCCTGGAGTAAAAGTAGAGGTACTCAGATCCTGGAGTAAAAGTAGAGGTACTCAGATCCTGGAGTAAAAGTAGAAGTACTCAGATCCTGGAGTAAAAGTAGAAGTACTCAGTTAAAAGTAGAGGTACTCAGATCCTGGAGTAAAAGTAGAAGTACTCAGATCCTGGAGTAAAAGTAGAAGTACTCAGATCTGGAGTTAAAAGTAGAAGTACTCAGGTAATCCATTTCATTATCGCCGTTGTTATTTTTCACACCCCGATAGTTTGAGGATTTTCCGTCTGATCTCAGAACACGCCATCACATGAAGGGGATGTTTTTCAGCTTCCAGCAAAAGTCTCTATCCACAGGGTCCAGAGAAGCATCTGTGTGCATGGTCTCAGCGGACCCTTTAAATACTGATCCCCCTTGCACACAGACGCATAAAATGACCTTCCCGTCTTGCAGGTTCCACCAGCTCATCCACCTCTGACCACTGGCTGGTTCGGCTGGCGGAGGGGGGCAGTAAACGGGGTAGTGTGGTGTCAGGAGGGCCCCATCCTGGACTGCCGGAAACCAAACAGGCCCGAGTCTCCGGAGCTACCAGTGTTCGGAGAAGAACCCCCCAAAACAGAGGAGACAAGTGGGTATCTGGAGTGGTAGTGTGTAGATAAGGCTCCATTTGATCTTAAAGACCTCATAGTACCCAAACCAGGGTATTGCTCTCCCAGCATTTTGGGTTATTAGTGGTTTCTAGGGTCTCCAAAGGTACACTGGTAGCCTGTCTTGTCTGATAGTCGGCTTTTTGAATACATCTTCGATTAATTGTGTCCTTAGAAGATGCAACATGTCTTTTCTTTCCCTCCAGATGGGTTTGAAGCCAAGACGTTCGCCCGCGGGACTCAGGGCCGCAGCGTCAGCATGAGATCACCGACCAAACCCAAGGAGGCTCTGAGCAAAGTCCTGCCTCTGCGGTGGTCTTCTTTCGGCTCCAAGGACCGCGTCAGACCCCCGGCAGCGGCCAAGTCTGGAGAGCTGGTGGAGTACCTGGAGTCTGGGCGCCGCCCCCGCTGTACCAAAGACCCCATCGTAACGCTGGTGGCCACCCCGCCGCTGAGGAAGGGACGAGCCTTGGAGGCGGACCTCAGCTCACCGAGCGGCAGCAGTTTGAGTTACTCAGAAAAACCCGGGTCTGACTCTCCTAAAGTACCGGAGGGACAGAGCAGAACCCGGGACGATGCGTCTCTGAGGCAAAGGTCATCGAAAAGACTAAGACAGGACCACAGCAGGACCCTGGACCTGCAGAGAGGGGCTATCCTAGAGGGTCAGATCAGCCACAGTGCACCACCCAGCAGGGACTCCACGCTAAGAAGGACTAAGCCGGGGACAGTGGCCTGCAGGGCTCATAAAGACTTCCCACAGACTCAACCCGAGGACCGGCGGGAGGGCCGCAGCCACGAGAGCCTCCTGTCCTTCTTCAAACCCGGCTTCATGAAGAAGGACGTCCCCGGGTCGCCGCTCAAGGGGCGGATGAACGGACACCTGGGCCGGTTGGCGAGCAGTCACTTAGCCAAACTGTCCCTGTCCAACGGGACGCTGGGGCCGGAGGACAGGAAGGCCAACGGGGACGCCCATCCCGGTAAAGTCGGGAACGGGAAGGCTGGGGCTCTCGACCCGGTGGACATTAAGCGGGCGCACAGCTCCAGCAACATCCAGAGCAGGATGGATTTGACTTTCCGCCGGTGTGCTTCCCTGCAGAGGAACGGGGAAATAGTGGCCCCCCCGTCCCACCGAGTCCTGGTGACGGAGAAGCCCGTCTACGCCACTCTGCAGCGGACACGACTCAGCACACCCTCCCTGGGTAAGCCACCACCTGGACCCTGTTTAGGTGAGAGACAGAACCCTACAGAGTGTCTGCTTTGGCATTAGCTTTGAATTAGAAACAAAGAAAACGGATTTTCTCAGGAATTTATCGGGAATCTATTAAATCCAACGGGGTTTTTCCTTTGGATTCTTGCAGAAGATAATCTCTGTTGGCCACGTAATGAGTAACTGTGCCTGTAAATATAAGAATCGTTTCAAGATGAATACAATACACCTATCCGGAAGTTAGCATCTCTCCACAAAAAGCCAACAGAGTTTTACCATTGGCTTTTGGAATATAGCGGGAAATGATCTGAACCGGTTAGGATACCTACACCTTTTAATCAGCTGGATTTACTTCCAGGTCTAAGGCCTCAATGCTGAACCTCTTAACTTAGCTCTCAGTGTAAAGCGAAGTCTTTATCTCTCCATTAGGTCTTACACTCGTCCATCAGTAATTAGTTCAGTGGGGGTAGTTCGGTTACAAGAAACTAGTTCCTACCAGCGGAATTTTTACTGCCATTTCTACTCCACTACAAATCCAAGGGACATTTGAAAACATAAAATAAGATGTTTTGCGATAAATTAAGTTCTCCAATAGTTTATATATATATATATATTGAGAGAAATATAATTGGCATTTTGAACCCTTATGAATTTCCAATATTTTGAATATTTTGAGTGGTCTACTTCAATGCAGGACTTTAACACAGTATTTCCACAGTGTTGTATTAGTACTTTTACTTACCTTAAGGATCTAAATACTTCTTCCCCCTCCTGGTTTCTACATTAAACTGCTCAGTCTGTGATTCATCCTGAGTCAGCAGGCTATACGTTCCGTACAAAGAGTCTTTTTTGGGCACTTTTAACACCACAGGCGTGTCATTGTATTCCATTAAACTGTCTGCTGCTGACATCTCTTGTGATTAGCTCTGTGACTGATGCCTCTGTGTTTTTTTTCTAAGTGCCTCTGTGACAGCCTGAGTGACTGTCGGACTCCCCCCGGCACAGCAGGAGGCGCTGCTGGAAACACTTCTCCTCTTATAGTACTGTTCTAAGTTCTTACCTGTGTGTGTCTTAAACTAAATCTATGCAGAGCTGAATTGACTGAGGAGGAATACTGCTGTAATGTGGTTTATTCAACCCTTTCTTTGTTGGTTTTAAAAAGCAGTCTTCTGGTAAATCGTGGTTTCATTTTGAGTGTATTTGAAAGGCGTGTGATTTGGTGAATTTGCATGTTTGTGGCCCATTAGCCTTTGTGTTGCACGGGCTGAGACATGTAGGATTGGGAAACACTGCAAAAGGTACTAATGCCTGCACTGTAAATTTGCTGCTAAGCCAACGCACATCATTTGCTTTGTCATCTTCCATCACCCGTCCGCTTATCCGAGTCGGGTCGTGGAGGTAGCAGTTCCAGCAGAGAGCCCCAAATCTATCATGTTCATTTTGTATCAGCATGCACTTCCTTTAATTCAAAAGTCTGCTACATAATCAGAGCTTTCCTGCTAATGAAGGAGCAATTACACTGCAGCCTAACTGGCAAAAGCACTTTCTGGTCTTTGTTTTATTATATATTTATTTATGGAAGAATTCATCTGCAACTTGCAAGCCAACAGTTTACTAACCTACTTTAAAGAGGCCCTATTCTGCTTTTTGGGTTTCCTGCAGTGTGTTGTAAAGGTTTTTGTGCAGTATGAGCACCTTTATGGACATGAAAGCATGGAGACATGTCCCAGTAGAGACACTACATACTGATATACCCCTGAAAATAAGTAGAATTGGGCCTCTTTATATTAAATGTCAAGCTCACCTGCCAAAAAGAAACTATTAAACAGAAGCAAAACAGTCAAAAAGCACTTGATGTTACCAACACTCTGCACTTCTTTTAATTTACCGTTCTTGCAGCTGGAGATAACCGGCTGGTAAAGAAACTCTCCGAATTGCAAACCAACAGATAACTAATCAGTGGGAGACGACTGCGGGTGCACATGAAATCTGTAAACCCCATTCTCCTTCAAACAACATTTTCCTGTGCTTATTATTCAGCGTGTTTTTCTGTGGATGGATTAAGAGTTCTGGCTTATCTTCAAACAGTATGTGTGAAACGTTTGCACCAAAAACAGACACATTCAAACCGCCCCAGAGCAACGGGAGCAGGATGTTGTAATGTGTATCTCTCCCCCGCTGAAGTTGGGGTTGATCCCGATAAGATGCCTACAGAAGCAAAGGTCCGTTTTCTCATATGGGATTAAACAGAAGCTCTATTATTATTTCTCTGCAGCCCCAGGGGGTCACCTTCACATTATCTGTAATGAAGTCATCACCACCGTTTCTGTTTCCATGCATCCATCACAGGCGGGGGGGGGGGGGCAGATTGTTTGCCGACACTGTAACTGTTTAATGTCACTGTTTGATTGCCAAACTGCAATGCTAGTAAATGAAGGATGTTGCTGCGGGGGAAATGTGGCTAGATTTATATTTTATTATTCACTTTTTTAAAGGTTTTTGTACCTGATGTGTAATTATGTCATTTAAGTACCCGATAATGTTTCAGGTATGACCTTTATACGGCGGCCCACAGGGGAAGACGAGCTACAACCACCCAGAACATTTCCATCAGGAGGAACATGCTGCAGCTTCAGAAACACACATGTTCCAAAACACATGAAAAACATCTCCGGCAACTTGAGGAAACATGGCTTTACTAAAAGCGCTGCAAAGACGAAACGCTCAAAAGCTCGGAGACCAGGGGGACACCAAAAAGTGACGCACACAGCTGGGACCGGAGCGCTTGGTGGCGTTCAGGATCATAAATCTGGACCACTGCGGTTATTCTGCTTTTTGTCAATTTTTTTTTTGTCAATTTTTTCCTTTTTTGTTTTGTCCTTTTTTCTCCTTTTGTCCCCAAATGTTCTGTAGGCCTATCTGTCTGCATCATTCTTTGTTAGTTTTTTTGTGATCACATTGGACCATAGGTGGCTCTTAAAACATTTCAGGTAAGTTTCAAACAACAGAGACAGTCGTCCAGCTTTATGATCCTGAACGTCACACAGGGCTCCGGTCCCAGCTGTGTGCGTCTCTCTTTAGTGTCCCCTGGTCTCCAGCTGTGTGCGTCTCTCTTTAGTGTCCCCTGGTCTCCAGCTGTGTGTGTCCCTCTTTAGTGTCCCCTGGTCTCCAGCTGTGTGCGTCTCTATTTAGTGTCCCCTGGTCTCCAGCTGTGTGCGTCTCTCTTTAGTGTCCCCTGGTCTCCAGCTGTGTGCGTCTCTCTTTGGTGTCCCCTGGTCTCCAGCTGTGTGCGTCTCTCTTTAGTGTCCCCTGGTCTCCAGCTGTGTGCGTCTCTCTTTAGTGTCCCCTGGTCTCCAGCTGTGTGCGTCTCTCTTTAGTGTCCCCTGGTCTCCAGCTGTGTGCGTCTCTATTTAGTGTCCCCTGGTCTCCAGCTGTGTGCGTCTCTCTTTAGTGTCCCCTGGTCTCCGGCTGTGTGCGTCTCTCTTTAGTGTCCCCTGGTCTCCGGCTGTGTGCATCTCTCTTTAGTGTCCCCTGGTCTCCAGCTGTGTGAGTCTCTCTTTGGTGTCCCCTGGTCTCCAGCTGTGTGCGTCTCTCTTTAGTGTCCCCTGGTCTCCAGCTGTGTGCGTCTCTCTTTAGTGTCCCCTGGTCTCCAGCTGTGTGCGTCTCTCTTTAGTGTCCCCTGGTCTCCGGCTGTGTGCATCTCTCTTTAGTGTCCCCTGGTCTCCAGCTGTGTGCGTCTCTCTTTAGTGTCCCCTGGTCTCCGGCTGTGTGCGTCTCTCTTTAGTGTCCCCTGGTCTCCAGCTGTGTGCGTCTCTCTTTAGTGTCCCCTGGTCTCCAGCTGTGTGCGTCTCTCTTAAGTGTCCCCTGGTCTCCAGCTGTGTGCGTCTCTCTTTAGTGTCCCCTGGTTTCCAGCTGTGTGCGTCTCTCTTTAGTGTCCCCTGGTCTCCAGCTGTGTGCGTCTCTCTTAAGTGTCCCCTGGTCTCCAGCTGTGTGCGTCTCTCTTTAGTGTCCCCTGGTCTCCAGCTGTGTGCGTCTCTATTTAGTGTCCCCTGGTCTCAGCTGTGTGCGTCTCTCTTTAGTGTCCCCTGGTCTCCGGCTGTGTGCGTCTCTCTTTAGTGTCCCCTGGTCTCCGGCTGTGTGCATCTCTCTTTAGTGTCCCCTGGTCTCCAGCTGTGTGAGTCTCTCTTTGGTGTCCCCTGGTCTCCAGCTGTGTGCGTCTCTCTTTAGTGTCCCCTGGTCTCCAGCTGTGTGCGTCTCTCTTTAGTGTCCCCTGGTCTCCAGCTGTGTGCGTCTCTCTTTAGTGTCCCCTGGTCTCCGGCTGTGTGCATCTCTCTTTAGTGTCCCCTGGTCTCCAGCTGTGTGCGTCTCTCTTTAGTGTCCCCTGGTCTCCGGCTGTGTGCGTCTCTCTTTAGTGTCCCCTGGTCTCCAGCTGTGTGCGTCTCTCTTTAGTGTCCCCTGGTCTCCAGCTGTGTGCGTCTCTCTTAAGTGTCCCCTGGTCTCCAGCTGTGTGCGTCTCTCTTTAGTGTCCCCTGGTCTCCAGCTGTGTGCGTCTCTCTTAAGTGTCCCCCGGTCTCCAGCTGTGTGCGTCTCTCTTTAGTGTCCCCTGGTCTCCAGCTGTCTGCGTCTCTCTTTAGTGTCCCCTGGTCACAGCTTTAGTGTCCCCTGGTCTCCAGCTGTGTGCGTCTCTCTTTAGTGTCCCCTGGTCTCCAGCTGTGTGCGTCTCTCTTTAGTGTCCCCTGGTCTCCAGCTGTGTGCGTCTCTCTTTAGTGTCCCCTGGTCTCCAGCTGTGTGCGTCTCTCTTTAGTGTCCCCTGGTCTCCAGCTGTGTGCATCTCTATTTAGTGTCCCCTGGTCTCCAGCTGTGTGCGTCTGTCTTTAGTGTCCCCTGGTCTCCAGCTGTGTGCGTCTGTCTTTAGTGTCCCTGGTCTCCAGCTGTGTGCGTCTCTCTTTAGTGTCCCCTGGTCTCCAGCTGTGTGCGTCTCTATTTAGTGTCCCCTGGTCTCCAGCTGTGTGCGTCTCTCTTTAGTGTCCCCTGGTCTCCCGGCTGTGTGCATCTCTCTTTAGTGTCCCCTGGTCTCCGGCTGTGTGCGTCTCTCTTTAGTGTCCCCTGGTCTCCGGCTGTGTGCGTCTCTCTTTAGTGTCCCCTGGTCTCCAGCTGTGTGCGTCTCTCTTTAGTGTCCCCTGGTCTCCAGCTGTGTGCGTCTCTCTTAAGTGTCCCCTGGTCTCCAGCTGTGTGCGTCTCTCTTTAGTGTCCCCTGGTTTCCAGCTGTGTGCGTCTCTCTTTAGTGTCCCCTGGTCTCCAGCTGTGTGCGTCTCTCTTAAGTGTCCCCTGGTCTCCAGCTGTGTGCGTCTCTCTTTAGTGTCCCCTGGTCTCCAGCTGTGTGCGTCTCTCTTAAGTGTCCCCCGGTCTCCAGCTGTGTGCGTCTCTCTTTAGTGTCCCTGGTCTCCAGCTGTCTGCGTCTCTCTTTAGTGTCCCCTGGTCACAGCTTTAGTGTCCCCTGGTCTCCAGCTGTGTGCGTCTCTCTTTAGTGTCCCCTGGTCTCCAGCTGTGTGCGTCTCTCTTTAGTGTCCCCTGGTCTCCAGCTGTGTGCGTCTCTCTTTAGTGTCCCCTGGTCTCCAGCTGTGTGCGTCTCTCTTTAGTGTCCCCTGGTCTCCAGCTGTGTGCATCTCTATTTAGTGTCCCCTGGTCTCCAGCTGTGTGCGTCTGTCTTTAGTGTCCCCTGGTCTCCAGGTCTCCGTTGTGTTGGAGCTTCTTGCAGCGTTTGGTTTCTGCAGCTTTTAGTAAACTGCTCATGTCTCCTCTGCTGAATGTCCTCTAGATGCTGCATGTGTTGAAGAGCTGCTGCAGAGTTCTGATTTGTGTTTCTGTATCTGCATCCTCTCTGAAGCTGCAGCACGATTCTCCTTCTGTTATTTGCACGTTTGCTCCTGTCAGGCACCGTAACTTTAAGCATACTGTAAGTGAATTTGTCACAACACACAGAAGTCATGACTGACTGTAATATCTGCTTAATGTACTGCAAGTTTTTATGGATTGCAAATTAAACACAGCTTTTTCTCACGACACAGTGTACGGAGTGATTTATGACCGCAGAGTCCCATGACTCTTATGTCTCGTCCTCAACATGCAGCAGTGGTGGTTTCTTTTAGTATTTAGGACGGGTGTGTCTCTGGGTAAATTGGATTTTTATGCTAAAGTCAAGCAACATATCAAACAGAGTTTCAGCTCTGATGAGGGCTGGTGTGAGGCCAGACTACTGAGGCATCGAGCAAAGCGTTTCTGAATGAACTCCATCCATCCATTCATGAAGAACTATCAGAACATCCCTGCTAATAAAACACATTACAACTTTAATGTAACTAGGTTAGAAGAAGAGCTTCATAATCATTGGAGCGCTAAATTGTAATAGTAAGAAAGATGCCTCTGTCAGTATGTCTTTACGCTCTGACGGTTGTGGTGGGTCGTATAATCTACCGGCACTAAGTGGATTTAAATGAAATTGGATCATAAATATTTTTAGGTTTGCACTCCATCAGCTTCCAGTCCCCGTGATTTATGGAGTTGCCTGACGTACAGAAACCTCTCACTGCTAACAGTAGCTGTGTTTAGCTAGTTAGCTGTTAGCTTAGCTGTGCTACCAGGATGTATGAAGAGACCTAGATACAGCGTTGGAGGCGGGCTCTGTTACGTCCTATTAAAGTTACCCAGTGGCTCAGGAAACCCAAAATGACCTGACTTGAAATACTTCCCTGGATCCTCAGCAGATCAAAGACCTAAGAGTGTGCACACTTGTGTTTCAGTAAAGACGGTGATGATCTCCACACACACGTTAGCCAATAACAAAACGTTTTTGACTACAGGGAGCTCAGAGCCCCGGAGGAGTTTTGTGTTTACACCACTAGCATTTTAACGCTTAGTGGTTTTTAAATTAGGGAAGTTTTCCAGGCACGCCGCAGAGTTAGCTTAGCTTATCTTACAGGCGGCCCTGGTGTTGCATCGCTCATGGTTAGCTATGTTTCATTGGCCAAACACCGACACCCTTTGTCATGCTAGTTAGAAGAATCATGTATCCCATTGGCTGGAAAAGTTATTTGGTAAGCTAGCCACCGGCTACTTGGACGTGGGTCTGTTCCAGTATCCCTTCTTATTGAGCTCACCAAGTAAACACCATTAGGATGCAAGAACAGTTTACTCTAAGTTAATGGTCTGTAGGCAGTGGCTGACACACAGGTAAACAACAGGAGGCTGCGGATGATGAGAAGGTCATGTTGGGCTAAAGGTGCAATGCTCTTACTGAGAAACACTATACTGTGTTTTTAGGAAGATCATTTTAGTATGCATATGCTGTCTTTAAAGGTCCCCTATTAAACTATTTTCTACAACATATTCCAGGTCTCAGATACATACAGGACATGTCTCTGATTGGCAGATAATAGTAGCACCACATAATCCCCTCTGTTTCAGCCCTGTTCTGTGTCTGTAGCTTTAAATGCTAATGAGCTGGCCACGCCCCCTCTGAGAGCTGATCGGTGAGATGCAGGTGATCAGGTTCAATAGTGTTTACTTGTCTGACAGTTTATAGATTATTTATCTTCATAGTCAAATATCTTTTCTTTAATGCCAGTTTATTTGTATTTATATTTCGTCTTTGAGATGTCTACACTTTAGCATTGTTTATTTCTTCTTCTTATTACTGATTATTTGCTATGCCTTGTATTGTATTATGCTGCTGCAACTTCTTATGTTATCACAAAGTGGCCAAAATCTGATCATCAGACAGGTTTTTATAGAGATGGATCAGGACAAAAAGAGAGGTGGTCTTTGTTCCTGAAGTTTTCAGAGTCTCTGAGCACAGGGGGGACACATATTTCTGTATAAAAGACATGAAAAAGAGGATTGCATAATAGGTGAGCTTTAAATCTAATCAGATGTTCTTCTGTATGGGCGGGAAGAAATGTCTTTCCCAGTTAATGTGTAACACATATGTTCCTAGAGGGCTCATCATCTTTTATGGGAAGTTAAAAACAAATCTTTGGTTGTTCTGCTTTATTTGTATATTGTTAAATAGGGACAGACTCACAGCAGGACAGTGGAAAAGTGTGCTGCTTATCAAAGGTAGAATACAAGCTGCTCTCCAGTGAGACATTTCAGATAAACTTTCCGAATAATGTGAGCTAAGAGGGAGCTAATCCCCCCTTTGATGTCAGTATATAAGTGCTGCCTAGAAATACTTTACATTATCTTTTTTATCACAGGTACAATTCTACAGAGAAACCCAAAGAATCCTTTAAATGTTTGCTAATTGGACCCGTGGCAGGCATAAATAAATTGTGACATTAATTGATATTTCATTGATACAGAAATATTTTCCCCTATTCACCACTAATTATTTCCCTGAACTTGTTTTTAAGCAGAGAATTTAAGAGGGAAACAAATGCAGAAATAAATGGATTAATACATACATTTAATAATAATTAATACATTTTTTAAAATAATAATAATTCAGATTTTATTCATTTAAAACTATTTTAGAAATAAAAAAGGTAAGGAATCAATTAAGAAATGTCCATTTATTTCACATTTCATCACGTGACTAATGCCTATACTTTCATTATTATGTAACATTTATTTATTGAGTCATTTATTGATTTATTTTTGGGGTATTTTTAGGTTTTGCCTCTGTATACTTTGATTGATGTTTAGATAGAAAATGGAATGCACATAACTGTCTATCATGCTGTCAATCTGACGTCCACTCCACGCTGCTTTCACATTTGTGTGGGTTACTGAGTCAGAATATTTAGTATGTTGTTTCGCTACGTATTCTTCTTGCTGTGTCTGTGTATGCACCACATACCAAAGCAAATTCCTCGTTTGTGTAAATCTACCTGCTGATAAAACCGAATCTGATTCTGAATCCACGTTTCCAGAGGTTCAGGCAAAGTGGAGGAAAACTAGAGAACCTGATCAGCCTGGATGTGGAGGATGCTTCTGCCTGCAGCATCACGCACAGAATCATAATGCTGGTACCTCCGCTCACACGTGTTGTTGCTGATAGTGCTAAATGCATGAGCAGCTCTCTTTAGATAGGGTAAAAAGCTTAAGGGTAAAAAGCTTAACCTCAGCAGTTCCCCATCTGTTTATCACACTTAACATTCATTTCTGTGTCAATTAATGTGTTGTGCCAATTAATTATTTAGTTCAACACTCACAAGCACAGGGTTTGAATAAATTACAAATACATGCTTGTGGTTTTCTCAATAGCTAAAGCACAATGTAATGGTTCATGTATTAGGATTCGTTTCTTAAATCTGCCTATTTAATTACTATAGTTGTAGTACTGTGTGTTAATATATACATCAGGAATAGACACTTGATAGAAATGCTTGTTATCATCTTGAGAGTTAGATGAGAAAATCGATAGCCTACTTAAGCTACAGCTAGCAGCCAACTAGCATGGCTAACGAGCTAAACTAGCCTAGCTCTATCAAGGGTAAGAACCTAACAACACCTCTTTAATTCTCTGATGAATTACAAAATGTTATTATTGGATGTCCGTAGAAGGATAAAATATTCACATTAAACTCTTTAACACATTCTTCACTTAGTTTGTTTCCCAAAATGCAATGCGGAAAATGTAAAACTACAGCTAGCCGTCGGTTAGCTTTACTCAGCAACATTTCATTAACAGGTTATGTGTTTTTTGATCAATCCATACGAAAAACGAAGAGCAAGAACAGTATTTGCTATTTTAGTGGAATGATGTGTCAGAATAATGAAAGAAGTGTTACCTTATACATTTCCAGCGTTTCCAGACCTTATCTAAGCTAACTAGCTGTTAGCTCTAGCTTCTCTCCTTGCAGACGTAAGAGTTAGAGCTATCAGTCGGTTAGCTTTGTTCAGTAAGATTTAATCAACTAATGATGGCTTTTTTAGCGAATCTGTAAACAAACAAAGTGTAAAAACAACACTATTTGCTATTCCTAAGGGCTAATGTGCCAGAATATTTACTGTACTAACAAGTTAAGATACTACAGTCCACTTTACTCTCTGTGAAGGAGGACATGATCACCTTTTGACAGAGCTAGGCTAGCTGTTTCCGTACATTTCCAGTCATTGTGCTAGGCTAAGCTAACCAGCTAACGTTTTAGCCACCTATATAAGAGTGTTTAATTTCTCACTATTTTAGTGTTTTTTTTAACCTCAACCATAACAGAACAATTCCAAATGTCAAAACATTCCTTAACCAGTGTTTATATGCATACAAAACCTTACAAATACGATTTAATACATATTAATGGATGTTTGTGTAAGACGTTCTCCAACACCTGGGAACAAAGGGAAGGGAAGCTGCTCTTTGTCTGCTAGCCTCATACAAGCTGATTAACACTGCGATCAAAAGTAATAGGAAAGAGTGTCGGCAGAAGCACACCAAAGGGGTAATTGCTGTTCTTGCTTGGGTTGAGATTGGTGTAATTATTATTGCTATATTAACATCCGTAGGCCTTTACGTCACCCACTGAAAGAGAAGGGGGACACCTGCTTGTGTCTCCTATGAGAGCCCTCCTTTATCTGTTCGGTCATGAAGGCACCCCCACCAGACTGAAATGATTGCTTTTTAATTTTAGTTTAAGGGTTAATGAAGCCAATTTCATATTTATATGGCTTTTATAATTAATTACACAGACAGAAATGTCTCTGCTTTGTTTCCATTATGTGGAAATTGACAACTGATTTTTAATTGCTTGGCTTAAATGTATTTCACTAATGGAATTCATTCTTTACATTCTTTATATGCATTTATGACTTATTTGTATGTATTTATTATTAAATGTAAGTCATTTTTTATGTCTTTATTTATGGATTCATTACAGAAATATATTTTATCTGCAAAGAAAAATAAAGGTCAATTAATGCCGAATTAAATAATATAAAAAGTATAAAAACACTGAATAAAGTGAATTGAATAAATCCATAAAAAAAGCACAAAACTCACTAAATATATTTAGAAAGAAGTGCATAAATGAATCAAAACAAAGTGTTCATTTATGTCACATATCAGTAGGAGCCATGCCTCTATGAAACATGAACATGAAGGGGATATACTTATTTAAAAAATACTTTTGGTATATTTGACGCCTTTTATATATCAAAAATACACAATGAAAGTTGATGGTCTCTGCTTTTTTATTTTGACAGTGACAAATGATATTTTAATGTCTTGGCAGTGAGCGATGAATATTTTGCAGGCCTAATTTATCTCTACATCAATCATCCGAAATTGGCTTGAATGGGTTGTGAATTGAGAGGATAAAAGGGACGGCTTGTGTGTGAGGTGATGGAAATGAATCACACTGAGTTGCAAAAAAAAATCATACTCTGGAAGCTGCATTGGGGAAATCAAATCAGTGAAAAGACTCCCGGACGTGCGAAGAAATGATAAATGTTCATAACAGTAAGGACCCCTTTGTGTCTTATGTTGTGTAAAAGCCAAGGTTTGTTTGTTTCATCGCGTAAGTACCCTCCACCACGGGACAGGAACAGCGGGATTGAAAATGTTTATGTATGGGGAGACACGAACAAAATCTGAAGAGAGTGGTAAGCAGTGTGAGTTTATGTATCCTCCATCTTTGTTTCCGTCAGAAGGAACGCTGTGTTCATCTTCTCTCCGCAGCTCATCTGTTATAGCTCTGAGTCTGTCTGCCCTTTTCAAACCTGCTGAGGAGCTGTGTGTGGACCCCCCCCCCATACATAGAAGAGGATCACAGAGAGACACACACACACACACTGAAGAAGACACACAACCACTACAATCAACAAGGCTTTTGTTGTTGTTTTGCTTTTGAGTGTGTCTTTGCGGTGGTTTTGTGTCTCTTTATCGTTATTCATCTCCACTTTATGTTTGTTTATGACACTTTGTTGTTGTTTAGTGTCTTTGTTGTTGTTTAGTGTATGATTGTGATGGTTGATATCAATTTGTTGTGGTCTTCCATCATGTTTCAGTTGTTTTGTATTGTTTTGGGGCTGATTTATCAGACTTTATGGTTGTTTATTTCCACTTACTGTTTGTTTTATGTCACTTTTTTGTTGTTTTGTGTATTTTTTGTGATTGTTGATATACTTTTCCAGCAGATTTTGCATCACTTTATGGTTTTTTACAACACATTGTTGTTGTTTTGTGTGTGTTTGTGGAAGTGTAGCATCTCGGTGGTGGTTCTGCCATCTGTCTTTGGTGAATTTGCCTCTATTTGTCCGTTTAGTTTTGATTTGTTTCGTTGACGTCTGAGTCTATTTGTGGTTTATTTTCTTTTGTTTGTTGGTTTTGGGTCTTGTTCTCCTTCTCTTTTTGTTTTTCTTTGTATCTTTGTCTTTGTTGTTTGATTGACTTTTCGACATGAAATATTAACCATCACTTCACACAGACCAGCAGCACACCAGTGCCTTTGTACTATCTTACACACTTGTATATAACTTTTCAACTTGATAAAAAAGAAACTCCAGCTCAAGGACGTCCCATGATGTGCTGCTCCTTCATTACAACCCCAAATTGAGCTTTCAAATCTCAATCCAAGCTCAGAGACACTTATTTTTATCTGGAATCTCTGAAATGTGGAGTAAAAATCTCACTAAAAGATGTGTTGACTGATTCACACTCAATGTCTCACAATTCTATTTGAGCTTTAGAAGTTTATTTTCCCAGAAGTTTTCCAATTTGACTTTCTTTACTCAAATTGCTCTTATATTTTCCAAGTGTGTGTTGCTCGATTATATTCTGCTTTTGTGGGGGTTTCCCTTCTCTGTAGTGTGTTAAATAGATTTCTGTGCATGTAAATGGTCTGCAGAGGCAGAAATCTCAAAGTTCCCTCCTCCACACTCTTCCCCCTGTTTGAAACGCCTCCATTGGACTCCTTTTGTTTACTTCCGGAACATAGTGACATCACTAGGGAATACTCTCGCTCCTATTGGCTGGAGCTCCAACACATTGTACACGATAGGCTAAGGGGGCGGGACATTTCTAAGCAGTTGACCAATCACAACAGAGCCGGCCAGCTAACCAATCAGAGCAGACTGGGCTCTGGTTTCAGACAGAGGGTGAAAAGAGGAGCTGCAGCACAGGCAGTGTGAGAAACATAAAGAGCTTTCTGACATTAGAGCATGGAGACATGTATTCAAATAAGTATTTTAACATATTCATTAAATGCTGCTGATATGTCAACTTGCAAGAGAAACAGAGGAGAAGTGGGGCTTTGTTTCCCGGCGGAGACAAAGGGACCGATAAGCATCTGTGTAATTATAGACGTCATGCAGATTTGGGATACATATTAGATATTACTGTACAACCCTAATCTCTCAGTCGGGTTTGTTATGGGTTTATGATGTTAATGCCATGGCTCTATTCCATACACCGCTGTTCTTAGATAAAGGGTGATGCGCTGATTTCCTGCCTTCTGCTATTTGGATAAGCGGTGATGCTGAGCCTTCCCGCTGCGAGAAGCTGAGGAGAGAAACTGAAGCATGGCTCGGTTCCTCCTCTTTGATCTGGAGGAAAGTCTCATACCTTAATATGCAACCGCAGGGGATCGACAGACACATTTGAATTCATTCAACCCTTTATTGCAAAGAAGTTGCAAAAGATTTCCTTTTTATTCATACAGGGTAAAACATCCAATAAAATCAATGACACACGGAAAATACAACAGCGAGAGGGAACTGAATTTGACCTGAGAGGTCTTTATCTCGCACAGAATTCACAGGACAAAGACATGCTTCAGTGTTGCATCACAATGATTATTGAAACACACTTCACAGCATCACTAAACAGACACTAATGGGATTGGCTTTGGTACAGAATTCCCAACCATCGCTTCAGTGAGACAATCTGTTGAATGCCTGCAGCTCTTTGTGCACGCTCTGACGGTGTAGCAGCCGCTGAATAACAAATATTTTGACACATCCCAACTGTTAAATATGCATGCACAGTGGCCCAGAAAATCTATGTTTAAAGAAAATGCCACAACATACAAAGAATACCACGTTTAAAATAGCAATGAGCTGCTGCCGGCGCATACATTTCAATGACAACGAGATGGAGTCCACTTAAACTGGGACATGGTATAAGAGGCAATGACATGCAGGGTGATTATGGAACACAAATATAGTGATTGCAACGTTAGACAGCAATTACATGTTGTTTGAAAGCTATTTAGGAATACTATTAATCATAAAAAACTATGTGATGTGGAGGTTTGCAGGCTGGGAAAGTAACATATTGGATTCATTTAGCAGTTTACCCAAAGCAACGAACCATCAGCAAACCGTGTACTGTCCCTTAGCTCCTAGATATTTACTCACATGCCTCAAAATGTCACAGAATATATCACCCCTTGGAATAAAAAATGTGCTTTAAAGGTCGCATTTTCTCAAGTACTGGACTTAAATACACATCTGAGGTACTTGTGATTAACTTGAGTATTTGTATTTGATGCGACCTTATACTTCTACTCATCCAAGACTGTCTCTTAATCGTCATTTAAGTGAGAGCTTTAATTAACTTTATTTAAATGTACTATGTCGACAGATTTCACAAAACTTTATTAGTTTAGTTGAAAGCAATAATGAGAGATACATATGTCCTTAATTAATCCCAAATTGGGAAATAATGAGCAAAGGGTACAGGCTTTACTTTAAAGGTGGAAGAAAGTATAAAAATAATCAAATGAACTCAAATAAAAACAATAAACAGCAGCAAGTCTGTGTACATATCATATATTTGGACTTGATATTATTGATTTCTACTTACCTAATACAGTTCTGTTGGCATAATCCATTTAATGAAAGCCGACGTTTCTGTTTCTCAGTGAAGTTACTTTCAAATAACACTTTTCCCTCCTCCTCGTCTCGGCCTGTAAAAACCTCTCCTCAGCTGTATTGATGTTTTGTCTGTTTCTGGTGAGCTGAAGGATGAAAGTCTCTTTTATGCGTTGGAAATGTGTTCATGGGAACAAAAAAGAAGCTGTAAACATACAAGCAGTAAAATGAAAATGCACACGGATGCAGCAGTGACATGAATCTAATATTGAAACCCTAATGGGAAGCATTCTTCTTTTCATACTTATTCATAAACTTTGCTGATCAGAGTATTATCACCGTCTGGTTTCAGGAGTAGTACTTTAGTAAAGGATGTGAATACTTCCTCTACCACAGCATGTGGAACGGACATTATGTACTGATGTAAACAGAGGGGTTTGCAGAGGGGTAAACAGCAGGCAGAACACGCAGGTGGATGTTGGCGGACGACCATTGCCGATTGCAGTTTGGTGATTGGTTATTGGCAAAAGCTGTTGGCACGGTTGACAATTTGGCGATTGGCGGCTAGACATTGCTGTTTGCACACTGTTGGTAAAGGTGATTTGCAATAGACTCTTGGCGATTGCAGTTGGCCATTGGCGATAATGGTTGGATTGTTGCTTCCAGAGATTGACAGTTGACCATTGGCGATTGTGTCTGGTGATTGCTGTTGACAGTTGGTGGTTGGCCATTGGCAATAGTGGTTGGCAATGGAGGATGACAGTTGACCATTGGTGAGTGCGGTTGGTTGTTGTCTGTTGGTGGTTGGCGATTGCTGTTGGCAATAACGGTTGGCAGTTTACCAGTGGTGATTGCGGTAGCGGATGGTGGTTGGCTGTTGCTGATGACCCAGGATGGCCGGTCCAGCCTCCCTCTCAGTGCACAGCCACAGTGACAGGTAGAATATTCTGAAGAAGTTCCCTTGATGACTGCGATGGTTGAGAGCTGTCCGGAGCCAGCCTCAGACTCATGCTGCCATCAGCCAGAGCGGGGGCCACCCTGAAGACCCTGCAGTGGGACGGCTGAACGGCTACGATGAACTTCCTCTTAAAGGTTTCGCTCAACACGATGTAGATGAACGGGTTGATGCAGCTGTTGGCGTAGCCCATGCTGATGGCGATGTTGTAAGCGTACAGGAAGGCAAAGGTGGGCCGCTGTACTCCGAGGTGGGCCAGCTGCAGGGTGTAGTAGGGGGCCCAGCAGATGAAGAACGCCAGGCATATAGCCACCGCCATACGGGTGACCTTTCTGGTCCGAACCCTGATGCTGCGCTGGGGCAAGGGAGCAACTGTAGCGGACATATTCTGGAGAATCTTGAAGAAGACCCCACAGATGATCAGCCACGGCAGAGCGAAGGCCAGGAAGAACTGGTAGAGGGTGAACCAGTATGTATCCGTCGCTGGGTTGGGCAGCAATAAGGCGCATCCAACCGAGCCATCCTTCAGACGCATGAGTCCTGTATACATCCAGACTGGAGTGATGGAGAGCAGGGAAAAAACCCACACCAGAGCCACGGCCGCCCCCGCTACGAAGGGCGTCCGGACATGTTTGAAGCGTATCGGGTGAACCGTGGCCAGGTAGCGATCCAGAGTCATCACAGTCAGGATGTAGGTGCTAACAATCTGGCTGTTAGAGTCTAGAGCGGTGATGAAGGTGCACATGGTGCCACCGAAGCACCACGACCCGTTACCCAGAAGCTGGTGGATGAGGAAAGGCATGCCCAGGAGAAAGAGGAGGTCTGCGATGGACAAGCTGAAGATGAATATGTCTGGTACTGTTTGCTGGGAGCAGAGCTTGGTTTTCTTCACAATGGTGTAGATGACTATAGAGTTTCCCAAGATCCCGAGGAGGCAGATGACACCAAAGATGCTGGGCATTAAGATGCTGGTGTACTGTTCATACTCTGAGGACACAAACAGGGATGTGTGTTGAGTTAAATTAAAGAGTCTGACAGCCAACACTTCACTACGTCTCCTTTGGCTGACACTTTAACACAGCAACTTACAATAAGTTGCAATAAACCTTAGCAACTCAGAGCATCAAGAAAGGCAAAATGCAGGTACCTTCAGTTCAAATAAGCCACACCAGTGTAAGTGGTGCATTAGAGAGGAGAAAACAAATCAACCTACCTTCTGTCAGATTCTCAGCCGAACTGAGGGGTGAAAAAGATGAATTTGAAATGAATGCAAAGTCCATTTCCGTGGTCTTTCTCTAATAATAAAATAACAGTTTCGAGCGAGTCCAGCAAGACTGAATGAAGAGCATCGTTCTAAAATCCACTCAAACAGAGCGTAACGTGCAGAGACGCAGCACCACGAACATGCTGGTTATCCTCCTGCTTCCTCAGCGCACACAACTACAACGCACTGTAAAAGAAAAAGCCAACGAGAGAAAGAGAGGGAAAGGGGGAGGGAGACTGAACTGCTGTATATATACTGCACAATCATCAGTAATTAGCCTCACATTAACAGCTGAGCAAATGGCATGAGGGTTGAAGGGATGTTTCTGCTTTAATGACTTTGTTATCCTTGTGTTTGTGACTTTTTGTTCAGAAGGCACAAACACAACGGTGTTCTCCAGAGGTAAATGAACAGATGCATGTTGTAATATCCATTAGTTGGACAATGCTTTCACAATATACTGTATACTGTACGTCATTACATACTGTTATTGTAATTGATGTCTCCTTGTTAGCACAAAATACATGAAATTGTCCATCTTTATCCCCCGCAGCACTGAGTGGCTTTACTGGTAACCCTGTGCATCACATTATGAATAGATATGTTTGAGCGTTCACATAATACCAGTGTTCTTATCCTATGGATCTCATTTGATTTAGATTTATGTATTTATTTGAACGAGGACCATGCATACAAATACATTGATCTCAGGAAAGAGAAGAGAAGCCAGATTTGAACTAAAAGCTCATTTCCATCTGTGAATTCTGATGGGAATTTTACCCATGATTTGCGATACAGAGACAAACCCAGTAGAGGTTTTGAATGGAGGCTGAAAATATATATTTTTTACGTACAAAAAGCAATACCCCCTTCCTATTGGTCTTAATTTATTTTGCATTATTTTCATTTGATTTCTTACTTAATATGTGTTGTTTTTTATTTACTTTTGTTATTTGTTTGTATTTATTAATATAGTTTCATTGATTTATTACTTTCGCTGAGTGGGTGGGTTAGTGGGATATCCCTTTTTAACTTTTATTTTATTTCCCATATTTATTTTCTTGCCTTTTAAGCTTTTACTTTTTTCCCATGTATTATTTATCATGTATGTCGTCGTGCTCACCTGCTGCATTTCTGCTATTATATTTTAGCCTCTAACTCAGATTGAATGCTATCTTATTTTTGGTTTTTCTTGCCAAACTGTCAGAGCACTTTGAGCTGCATCCTGTGAATAAAAGGGTATAAACAAATGAGTTAGTATCATTATCAAACAGCATTGCCAGCTTTATTTCTACCGTGCACTGCTCTTCGGTTTCAGGTGTCACACTGCTCCACTAGGTGTCAGCATTGTCCAGATGTTTAAATGCACCCACTGATAGACAGGCCAGACTTTTAAGCAGATGTAAAATAATGCAGAGTAGCCTCTCTTATTCTTTGGTATTGGTAGGTTGGTGTATTACAGTGTAATCTTACTTATTCTGTATATCTAAATTGGGTATTCCGTAAAAAAAAGTATATGGTTAATTCAATTCACTTCCATATTAACGTGCTATAAAACCCGGTTTGGGTTCAAGAAAGTAGATGGAATGTAATTTAAGCTATTAGAGGTCCACTTCTTCCAATAAATTGTTCCAGAAATCATTCAATAATAACCTGTGTGCACATTTAAAGCACATGTAGCTACACACCCAGGCATTAATCATGAGTTGGTCAATAATATGATTGCATATGATCTGATGTACCACCTTGCCTTATTTCAACACACTACCTAAATATGTAATGCCTGAAATGAAATGGTGTTGTCTTGCCCTCAAAGTAATCTGTTAATAATAGGATCTACTATTACTACTTTTACTTAAGTAAATCATGTTAGTACTTCTTCCAACTCTGTCAATAAAGATAGATCCATGTCATAAAGTGCATGGTCTTATTTGGTATTAGTAGTAAGCTGTTAATATAATCATAGGGTATACGTAAAGCCAGTTGAGGGCAGCAGTAGAAACCAGTGGTGGTGGGATGTAACTACCATTCAAACAAGTGCTGTAGGCTACCTATGTGCCAATACCAGTACCAAGTAGGTAGGTGGGAGAAGTACTCAGGTCTTGTACTTGAGTAAAGTAGAAGTACTCAGGTCTTGTACTTGAGTAAAGTACAAGTACTCAGGTCTTGTTCTTGAGTAAAGTACAAGTACTCAGATCTTGTACTTGAGTAAAGTAGAAGTACTCAGATATTGTACTTGAGTAAAGTAGAAGTACTCAGATATTGTACTTGAGTAAAGTAGAAGTACTCAGATCTTGTACTTGAGTAAAGTAGAAGTACTCAGATCTTGTTCTTGAGTAAAGTAGAAGTACTCAGGTCTTGTTCTTGAGTAAAGTAGAACTACTCAGGTCTTGTTCTTGAGTAAAAGTAGAAGTACTCAGGTCTTGTTCTTGAGTAAAGTAGAAGTACTCAGATCTTGTACTTGAGTAAAGTAGAAGTACTCAGATCTTGTACTTGAGTAAAGTAGAAGTACTCAGATCTTGTTCTTGAGTAAAGTAGAAGTACTCAGATGTTGTACTTGATTAAAGTAGAAGTACTCAGGTCTTGTTCTTGAGTAAAAGTAGAAGTACTCAGGTCTTGTTCTTGAGTAAAAGTAGAAGTACTCAGAACTTGTACTTGAGTAAAGTAGAAGTACTCAGGTCTTGTACTTGAGTAAAGTAGAAGTACTCAGATCTTGTACTTGAGTAAAGTAGAAGTACTCAGATATTGTACTTGAGTAAAGTAGAAGTACTCAGGTCTTGTACTTGAGTAAAGTACAAGTACTCAGGTCTTGTTCTTGAGTAAAGTAGAAGTACTCAGATCTTGTACTTGAGTAAAGTAGAAGTACTCAGATCTTGTTCTTGAGTAAAAGTAGAAGTACTCAGGTCTTGTTCTTGAGTAAAGTAGAAGTACTCAGATCTTGTACTTGAGTAAAGTAGAAGTACTCAGATCTTGTACTTGAGTAAAGTAGAAGTACTCAGATCTTGTTCTTGAGTAAAAGTAGAAGTACTCAGATCTTGTTCTTGAGTAAAAGTAGAAGTACTCAGGTCTTGTTCTTGAGTAAAGTAGAAGTACTCAGATCTTGTTCTTGAGTAAAAGTAGAAGTACTCAGGTCTTGTTCTTGAGTAAAGTAGAAGTACTCAGATCTTGTACTTGAGTAAAGTAGAAGTACTCAGATCTTGTACTTGAGTAAAGTAGAAGTACTCAGATCTTGTACTTGAGTAAAGTAGAAGTACTCAGATCTTGTTCTTGAGTAAAGTAGAAGTACTCAGATGTTGTACTTGATTAAAGTAGAAGTACTCAGGTCTTGTTCTTGAGTAAAAGTAGAAGTACTCAGGTCTTGTTCTTGAGTAAAAGTAGAAGTACTCAGAACTTGTACTTGAGTAAAGTAGAAGTACTCAGGTCTTGTACTTGAGTAAAGTAGAAGTACTCAGATCTTGTACTTGAGTAAAGTAGAAGTACTCAGATATTGTACTTGAGTAAAGTAGAAGTACTCAGGTCTTGTACTTGAGTAAAGTACAAGTACTCAGGTCTTGTTCTTGAGTAAAGTAGAAGTACTCAGATCTTGTACTTGAGTAAAGTAGAAGTACTCAGGTCTTGTACTTGAGTAAAGTAGAAGTACTCAGGTCTTGTACTTGAGTAAAGTAGAAGTACCAGAGTGTAGGAATACTCTGTCACAGTAAAAGTATTCTAAATGTTCCTCCAGTGAAAGTTGAAAGTACTCTCCTCTAAATGTACTTAAAGTAGCGACAGTAAAAGTAGTCATTGTCTGATTGGTCCATTTCAGAATAATATCTCTGATATGTTTTATAATGATTGATCATTAAAGTGTTCTCAGAGCTGGTAAAGGTGCAGCTAGTTTGAATGGCTTTGTATACTGCAGGGTAGCTGCTGGATTTACTGCAGGTGAACTAAAGTCTGATTTAAGGGAGATTATATTTACCATCATTAATCCTAATCTGTAAAGTAACTAAAGGTATTAAATAAATGTAGTTGAGTAAAAGTAAACAGTAGTGTAAAATGGTAATACTGCATACATGCCAGGAAAATAAATAAATACAGTAAGCTAAATAATGCAGAGAATGTTGTAAGTGACCATGTAAATAAATAAGTAACAGTCTATGGCTGTACAGACTGACAGGGAGGAGCTCCAGTCACAACAGCGGGCAGACCCTCCCTGTTCTGGGGGAAGGAAGCGGAAATAAACCCTTCTGCTAGCAGCTACATGCAGGACGATCAGCCCTGAGACATTACATCGTTCTGTTGCCTCTCCAGAGGAAGAAGCAGAGAGTGGATTAGAAACACCATAAAGGGTTTTGTTACGGTGGCAGCAACGAAACGGAATATATTCTGAGTGGTGAGTTTTTTATGCTCTTCTCTTTAAAGTTGTCCAGTGTTTCCTTTACCCGACGCAGGCTAGTCAAGTTCAGTGCATGGATGTTATAAAGAGAACTGGTGGAGGATCCCGTTCATTCCAATGAGAGCTGCTCAGAGGCGCTTGAAGCCCAAAAAGGAACGACTATAGATTCAGAAAGTACCCGTAGGTGGGCCCATTGAGCATGCGCAGTGGAGGTTTTACCTTAAGCTTCGCCTCCGATTTCCTGCTATCTGTCAGTCAAATGAACGCATAGGGAAAGTACTTTATTGATCCAAAATTGGGAAATTATTTAAAAGGTGGAAAAAAGTTTAAACATAAATATATATAATATACAGTATAAATGACAATACTCTCTAATATACCAATATAATGACTAGACAATATGTATATTTGAGAAATGTACTTTTTCATTTTACTATTATGTGCATGCCCTTATATAATAGTGCTTTATTTGTTGTCGCTATCCTCACTCTTGCTGTTAAAAAAAAGTTATTCTGATAAACTTTCCCCAATCTAAGTCAATGGGGAAAGTCTATTTGGGCCAACATGACGTCACGGAAGCTGTAGTACCCCGTTATGGCCACTATGAATATTTCAAACATCTGCCTCAACGGTCGGCTTCACTTCCTGGAGGTCTTCGGTTCAGTTAGCTTAGCTGCGGGCTAACTGAGCTAGCAACAACAGCTAGCGTTACGAAAAAAAAGGTGTTTTCTGCCTTTTCACATCTGCCAACGTGAAGCTAGCTCGTAGGCCTGCCGCTTGAGCTTATGTGTATTCCCAACTGGACACTTGTGGTGAGTAGTCTCAGACTTAAAGTGCCTTTTGTGGTTTAATATATATATAAATATATACATGTTAAGTTTAGTAGTCACACCGCATCGCAGTTATTGTTGTACGACCGTTAGCCGGCATGCTAGCTCCCTGTTAGCTGGAACGGAATCGATCCGCTCCAAGTGGCGTGAAAAACTGTCAAAATGTCAGCGAAAAAGGCTTTATTTTCTCCATTGTTTTGACTGTAAAGAATCATGAGAATGTTGTGAATGCCTGTGGGGTTTGGCTGCCTTGAAACTGGCATTAAAACAGTCAAAATGTGAGCTAAATATGCTCAAAATCGTATATAGTTTCATACAAAGATACAGAATAGAAGGCAGTGTACATTATGCCTGTTAATCTTTTCAAACGCAAAAGCGTATATAACAACTTTTTGGACCCTAATGATTTGAATAAGGTCCAAACACTAGTGAAACAACAGTTAAAATTGGATCTTAAAATGCTCTAAATGGTATATGTTTGTCATAGTTAGTGACTGTAACGAATCATTAGAAGGTTGTAAATGCTGAGTTTGGCAGGCTGTTTCCCTTACGTCTTCAGCTTCCCTTTTCTTTACTCTGTCTTCTGCTATGTATGTGAAAGAGTCACTAACTTGTGAAAATAGTCCTGCATTCAAAACCTTATATGTGACGTACTAACGTGTTGCAGAAGTGAAAGAAGTACTCAGATCCACTCCAAGTGGCGTGAAAAACTGTCAAAATGTGAGCTAAAGATGCTCTAAATTCTATATTTCTGCCATAGTTTTGAAAGTAAAGAATGATAAGCAGTATGTAAATGCTTCAGGGTTGTGGCAGACTTCTTTCCTTTCATCTTCTGCTTTCTTTACTTTGTATTCACTAATGTACCTCTGTCCCTGTGTGCTTTGTTGTTGGTCTGTCTTCAGTGGTGTTGCTGACAGTTGTATTGCTGTAAACAAAGGCTGCAGTCACATTTTAATATGTACCGTTACGTCAAATGACCAGATGGCTGTTCTGTATCTGCAGTGGAGTATTCAAATTGTAAGCTTAGGTAAAAGAGGCAATACCTAAACGTAAAAATACTATGATTAAAGTTACAGTCCTGCATTTAAAACCTTACATAAGTACACTAGAAAAGTATTGACTTACAAATATACTTTTATACTTAATTTAGAAAGAAATCGATATTCTGCCACAGTTTTTAGTTGTCTGTGTGTCCCTTGTTATTCGATGCAGGGCTTTATTAGTGTGAGCCTATCAGAGCTACACGGTGGCATATTGCAGAACAACTTAATGAGATAACGCGGCTTTATCCATTTAACTCAGCAACTGTTGGTTTAGCCGGCGTATCACTGTCAGCTTTAAGTAGGATACTGACTTCTCCGTCTCCAGGCCAGGTGGCAGGCTGTCAAGGAAGTCAGTACAAGTTACTATTGATTGGAGAGAATTTGGCATCAATGTCCTCTTATCCTCTTATTATAGTTGGTCAGATCAACTGCAGTTAGAGCCTGTAGACTTAAACACATTTACACACATCAGGGGGTGTTCTAGAAAAATGTAGTATGCTGGTCTTGTATATAATGTTTATTAAAAACAACGCAACACTGGAGCTCCGTAAAAACAGAGCTGTCTCTGCCGTCTGACGCTCTATTTGACACCATCTTTATATTTCTGGAGTATTTATAGTTTCTGACCGACAGAAATATTGTTTTCTGGCATCACTTCAACATTTAGGGGGAAAATCAGCATTTTGGTTTGAGGGAGCAGCGCCCCTGTTACCCGGTGTAGAACAAACCCTGTATATGTTTGCCATTATAGATGATCATTAGTATGTGTGCTGTATTTAAGTCCTGCTCGATTTGGAAAATGCATTTAATTATAGATATTTTGACGTTTGAATTGAAAAAAACGTTTTATTTCATCAGTAAAATCTCAGCTTTGGGTCTGGATATCCTTGCAGCTCCTTTTAACCTGTATTTTATATTGGATATGATTAAATTGTACTATATTGATCCCCATTTAGGATTTCTTTGGTCATGGCAGTATGTAAACAACGCTTAGCACAGGAACTCAACATGAAGTCAAACAGTAAATAAACTTAAACAGTATAATATACACATCAAGAGTTGAAAATAAACCAAGTAATACATGTTGACATCAGCAGTGGAAGATGTACATACCGTCTCCATTAAATACACGATATACTACTTCACTGAACAGTATTTCATTTTACATTCTGTCTGTGATTTCACACGTATGTAGTTGTTCACGTGCACTATGTTCCTGCAATATTGTATGTATTTTCCTTTATGTCTTATGTATAAAGTATGTTGCGTTGCCTTGGGGGCTAAATATTCCGCTGTAGCTAAAAGCCTTTGAACATACCCTATATATTTTAGTCTGATTGCCTCTTGTTTGTTGTTTGCAGGTACCTTCCTGTGACCTGTATGTGAGGTCTCAGCCCTAAAGGAGCGGGTCATAGACGGGAGGAGAGACTCGGAGGAAATTATCTGGCCACAGGAGCCTGGATACGTGTTTTAATTTTGACTCAGCCCCTGAAACACAACCACAGACAAGCAAGTGATTTTTTTTTTTTCTCCAGCAAAAACTACAAGCATGGAGGCCATAGCAAAATACGATTTCAAAGCCACTGCTGATGACGAGCTTAGTTTTAAGCGTGGAGAAGTCCTCAAGGTGAGTGAAACCAAAGTATTTGAACAAAATGTCAAGACTTGTCTGTATTACTCATAACGATGCTGGGAAGTCTGTTCTTGTTGTAGTACATTTTATTTCCTGTGTAGTAAATCATACACGTACTTTGTTGAAGCAAACATGATTACAAGAGATAAGGGAGTTATTTTACTTTTTTTAAAGAGAAAGCATCTGTAGGATATACGTTAAACTCATCTGCACTCGAACTATACAGAATAATACTGTAGATATCTAAATGTTGCACTCGGGCTGCTTTTAAGAAAGTAAATGAATGGCTTTTGGAAATGTGTGCATCTTAAAAGAGCTTAATTTAGAAAGAGTAAATAAAGAGCAGCAGCTTGAACTTCCCTTTCTCTGTGTTAACCGTTTCACACCGTAACAGTTTCAGCCAATCACAGAACAGATCATTCCGAACACATGAGAACTTTTGAAAAGTTTAGGTCTGTCTTTCTGTCCCTCTGATATTCCTCTCCCTCACTGACTGTCTTTAGTTCAGAGGACTGAGCTCCAGCCTGTCCCCAGGATTTTACATCGGGGCTGAAATGGTGTCCGGTCCATTCTCACATGTGAAGGAGCTCATTGGTGCTCCACTCTCCTCCTCCTCTCTCTGTCTGTCTCTCACTAACTCGTCTCTCCCCTCACTCTTCTCTCCATCTTCTCTCTCCCGCTAACCTTTCTCTCCCCTCACTCTTCTCTCCGTCTTCTCTGTCTGTCTCCCGCTAACTCGTCTCTCCCCTCACTCTTCTCTCTCTCTCTCTCCCGCTAACTCCCCTCTCCCCTCACTCTTCTCTCCGTCTTCTCTCTCTGTCTCCCGCTAACTTGTCTCTTCTTCTTGTGTTTATCTGCCTGTATCGCTCACTCGTCTCTTTCGTCCCCCGTTGGCGTCGGTTAAAATGGAATTGCCCCGTCAAAAGAAAATCCCTTATTAATGTACTGATTATAGGTCTGGGTCCGTATAGGTCGGCGTCAGGGTCCGGACCCGGACCGCGGTCCGCCTGTTAGTGAACTATGTTCTAAACAATATATATATATATATATGTATATGTATATATATATATATATATATATATACATTAAAAAAATTCAGTCCCAAAACTGGTTATTTTTATAAATAATTATAGTTATTATACATTAAAGAAGTTACATAGAACATGTTAATACGGTCAGATTTTCCTTTTGAATAATCAGACAAGTACATCTACAGTATATGTCTTCATCTAAGATTCAAAACCTGTTATTTTTCCTATATTTGACATCCTATACCTGTTAGATGTATCTGTTAAACCCACCAAAATATCAGTAGCCTCTGGCTTTATGCTGAAATCCACAACACCATGCGTCATGTGATGACACCCATGCTAATTACACGTGGAAACAAAACAACAACATGTTAGGTTCAGCTCCTCTGGCCTGTTGTGTGTTTGCAGAGTATTTTAAAGGAGCAGTGCATGTACTTTTCAGCATAAAAGACCAGTGATTAAAGTGGCCCGGAGAAGCCATGTTTTTGTTCCGTTATGAAATATCTAAAGTGCAGCCCCTGAGGCTTGAGAAGCTTACTCAAAGCCTCATGCTTCCTGGTTGCTTCAAAAGCGTTGATGTCACTCTGACCTTGATGAGATAGAGCTAAGATATTAGAAAGTACATAGTACGACTCTCCTGCTCAGAGAATCGCTTTGGATTTAAATGCAATCATCATAATCCCTCTGTTTGGCGTCACAGTGATGTCGAGCAGGATGAAGAGGCCCACGAATGAGATAAAGCTTCACATTTCCTCTGTGTGGATGAACACTAAAGACATCTTTCCATGATGTGTGACTTTAAGAACCTCCCTTTAGCTGAGAGGTTGGTGCTTTTCATACTGATTGAAAGGCCACTGGTTTTTAAGGTTCTTTTTCTATTTATTTGCCTCCCCCTCCCTCTGGAACTCCCTCCCCAGTCACGTCGGATCTGCCTACGCTCACGTCATTCAAAAAACCCTTCAAATCTCACCTTTTTTCTCTTGCCTTCAACTCCTTGTCCTCTAACCCCTCGCCCCTATTCCACCTAGCTGAGCACTTTTTACTTCTGTTGTTATGAAAACCCCCCCCCTCGACGCTCACAGCGTGCAGGGCTACTCTAAGACAGTTTGCATGTGATGAACAGCTTTCCTCATTTACTCTTTTCTCATTTTAAACTGTCTGTATATAATATCAAAGTGAGCTGTCTCACCAGGGGGGAGAGAGCGGGAGATGGGGAGCTCAGGACACACAGAGCTAAATCTGAGTTCTTATTAAATTTGCATAGAGGAGAACAGAACACACTTCCCTCTGATTTCAACAGCTAGTGGAAAAATCAGACCACATGGCAGCGTTCCAGTCACGTTGTTAATGGGAAATACCACACATTTTTTTTCTTCCCGCAATTGACTTCTTTTAAAGATTTTTCAGAATTTGCAAAGCCTAAGTTGTACTTCTCAGTTCCCCATATGTGCGGTACGTCGTTCTTAGTTGGTTTCCTTCCTGCAAGATGGTTTTTCTCAAGGTGTTTTTCACTCGTTTACAGAAGTCTCACACTCCCAGAAAGGGCTCACTTCTTCAGATTAAGCCTGGTCCGTTAAATGAGGATGTACACCTACAAACTACACCTATCGATCTGTTATGATTCACATTTCCAGCGAAGGGGAAATGTGCAGCATTACAGCAAAGGTGAACGTGCAGATAAAAGGCAGAGATATAGTGTAGGCTGAAGTAAAGCACACGTGTTCACAGCAGCCAGAATAATGTAGAAGAAGAGTGTATACATCACGCAGCGGGGTTACTGCAATAAGCCCACCAAAGCTACCCACCTTTGCTTTTAAAGTGAACATCTATTTATATATCCTGACTCTGCGTATAATACTGTAAGTGCAGGATGGTGAGAGCTACAGGAAAAAGCTCGCCAGGTTATTTCTGGACAGAGACTGAATCTGAAATGGGGAAGGAAAGCCTCGAGCACTGTCCACATTGGTCTGAGACAATTGTCGGCAGCTGCTTTGCTCAAAGGACCGCTTCACTTTTTAAAATGGAGAAAAATGACCCCATGTTTAACAGAACCCCCCCCACACACACACACACACACACACACACACACACACACACACACACGTACACACTCTTTTATTCTGCTTAAGTTCCTCCTCGTACGTTAAGACTGAGGGTCTCCCCTCAGGTAGTTCATGAGAAACAGCATGGTGTCCTTCACAGGAACTCAAAATGTGAACCTTATCTTACTTTGAATTACAAAGCAGCAGTTGGATGCAGTTCTGGGTAACCTATGAGCAATGCTGATTAGGTAATTGATCCAACAGTAACATACTCACACCACGCCTTATGGTATTTTATTATGTAGTACGTACCAGTACTCTGATACGGTTCTGACGGGTCAATTTGGACATTTCAGAGGTTTTAAAATGTATAATAAGAGGTACAATAATGACGCCTCGCTGCATGTTATCCCTTACATATACAGTGTGTTAACAAACAATTAATAATCAGGGTTTTTCTACAAAAACCACGGATGAGGTGATGCTGTGGCGCTGATCTTCTGTAGAAGATGTACACGTGTTTATCAGCGCACTTTGCCTTTGTTTTTTCAAACCACTCGGTCGTTTGGTTACATATCACTCAGAATATTAAATTATCACGGGGGAAATTGGGTTTTTGCTTCATTTCTGGGTAAAATAAAACATTTAAATAACCCTGAGAAGTGAAAGATTTAAAAAAGGGAATTAAAAGACACAACAAATAGAATAAAGGGGAAAATGTGCAATGAACAGATTAAATAACGTAAACCTTAACGTCAAAGTATTGTACGATTCTCCCTCTATTGAAATGACCTATTTATTAAGAGAAAGATATGAACAATGATAAACAGAGTGCTTTGTTTATTAGGATCTGTTGCATAGCGCGTGCGTGTCACTCCAGCAGAGGCTACAGCGTACAGTACAGCAGCGTTAGCCGTTCCTCTAACAGAGGCTCTCCCGAGGTGCAGTGTGTTCATAGTGGCTCCTTCTCTTCATCTGCAGTGCTATCAGTCTGCTGATACTAATACTAAGCAGCTCCGCTCCCAGCACAAAGGCTCCTCTCATGAGAAAGTGGGCCCGTGTCGAGGCTCTGTTTGCATGTAGCATCCTTTAGCTTCTCTACAGTTTCAGTGTCACTGGGAGACGGTGGCTGTGCTGCTGCCTCTGTATCCCTTACAGGGAATCTGTTGGCTCTTTATTTACTCCTGCTTTCATTCACTATCAATATCACTGGACTTATTGCACCATCAGCAGCTAAAACCGTCAGCATTAATATCTATAGTCACACTGGCAGTGTTACATACTGTACTGGTCATACATTTTTACGTTGTTTATTTAAATAAAATGTATTTACAATCTTACTAACTTCTTATGCTTGTAAACACATTTCTATTTTATTTTAATATTTTATTGGACCTTTTTCTGGATCTTCCTATTTTTTTATACATTATTTTATTTATTTTAAATAATTTTTTGCACATTTTTAGTTTAGTTTTATTTTAGCTTTTTTTTTGCAGATTTCTACTTTTTGTTTGTGTAAATATTTCTATTGTATTTATTTGTTTTACAGAAAGAGCAATTGTGAAAAATCCCAAATAAAATGATTTCATATAATCTTTAAATATAACTTTTATTGTTAGCATTATATTTAGCATAGTTGAATTTAAGCAAGTCTGGTGTGTTACCGTTCACATCTAACAAGTAGGATCGGCATCAGATCTATATTTAGCTACGGTCTGACACACCAACACTCACTACTCCAATGAAGCCCAAATATTAGGCAGCTCCATCTGAGCGCCTCACAGCAGTTTCCCCCTCGGTTCAATAGCTTAAATTTAAGACCTTTTATATAACCATTTATCTAATGGTCTGCCAGGGAGGGATCAAGAGGTTGATTTTGGGACATCTAATCCCGTTGTGTCGAACTATTTAATCATCCTGAAATGTGTACATGCTGACTTCTGTCACAATAAGCATGAATGGGTGTGATTTACAAATAGGACATTAATTACAAATTCTGACTTTAACCTCTGGTGTGAACTCTCCCCTTATCTCCACTCATCAATATAATTGTGTTGCAACGCTCAGATAGAGGTAGACAAATAGCATTTATTCGATGAAATGAAGCCCATATTGTCCAATTCCTCCAATATATTAAGTAATCAGTTTCCACAGCTGTCAGGTGGTGAGCTCTGCGTCACCGTGACTCATGCAGCTGGTTACTGGACCAGAATCCCCTCTGATTCGCAGCCCTGAGTCATACTCCAACGTTTTGCTCTCTAAAATATCAGAAGTGAAGCAAACTGTCACATTTTAACAGAGCCTCCCACCCCCCAACAAGACAAAGACATTTAATACACAGGTGCAGCGACGTATGTCTTTAAAGGGCTAACCTGAAGTTAGCATCGCAAAGGTTCCCATTTAAAAAAAAAAAAAGCAAATGGGGTTTGGGCGATAAAGGAACTACAGCACGGTCACATGACTTCAGGTCACCACCGCTAAGCTAAAGGCGGCTAATGTTGGGCTATAAAGGAACTACAGCACGGTCACATGACTTCAGGTCACCACCGCTAAGCTAAAGGCGGCTAATGTTGGGCTATAAAGGAACTACAGCACGGTCACATGACTTCAGGTCACCACCGCTAAGCTAAAGGCGGCTAATGTTGGGCTATAAAGGAACTACAGCACGGTCACATGACTTCACGTCACCACCGCTAAGCTAAAGGCGGCTAATGTTGGGCTATAAAGGAACTACAGCACGGTCACATGACTTCAGGTCACCACCGCTAAGCTAAAGGCGGCTAATGTTGGGCTATAAAGGAACTACAGCACGGTCAGATGACTTCACGTCACCACCGCTAAGCTAAAGGTGGCTAATGTTGGGCTATAAAGGAACTACAGCACGGTCACATGACTTCACGTCACCACCGCTAAGCTAAAGGAGGTTACTGTTTGAACATTTAAAACATCTGTTAACCAAATCACAGAAAATAAATTGCAGTTGGGGGAAATAATTATTTACAGTAATTTAATAGTTGTGACATTTCTTTGTACTTTTTGATGGATGTATGAGGCTCAAACTGAGGGGGCAAAAAATACAACTGTGTGGCAAAGCCCCCTTTTGCCCCTTCGTGGCGCCGGGCCCAGTGATGACGATGAGTCGTCTCATTTCTTATTTCAAGTTTCTAACCAAAACGCATCCAAAGAAAAATCATTGACTACGGACCAGAGAACCAGAAGTGCTAAATGCTAACTCATATCGGGGTTTTAGGACTAATTCAACACCACTGTATTTTCTTTAAAATTATTTACTCTCACATCTAGCTTCCGGTGCTTTCCTGCACACATCGTTCTTCTTTCTTTTATCAGTGACGTGCACACAGAGCTGTTTTAACCACCAGCCAGTTTTATCTTTACACACAGTTTTCTAGTTAAACTGTGTCCCAGTAATCTGAACATGGAGCCGGATTTGTTGTGTTAAGTCTCACTTTAGTGGATCCAGAGGTGTGAAAAATGTTAAAGCCGTGAAGCGTAGGTTTATATGTAAAATATCTCAGTACAAATGTGCAGGGAGTGGGCCCATGACACATTTGCATAATGCAGACGAGTTCAGTTTCACTGAGATCTGCCATCATGCATAGAGAGAAAAGGGAAGTTACCACTCGTGACAAGCAGATATTTTTGTAAATCTAGCGTTGAGATTTGGAGGGTTTTTTGTGCCTTTTTTCCCTGTTGGGGATAGTCAGCCCATAGTGTTTAAGTATATTGTATGACGCATCGTTTGAGCATTTGACAGATCAAGCTTTTGAATCCTTTAGTATCATCACCTGACACACTCAGGCTTGACGTGTCCTCTTGAGGGGAAAAACAGTCATCACTTTGACGTCCTCTCTAGTAATATTTGTCCCTGAGATCACGACCGTAAATGATTTACTGACGTCATTTATCGAAGTGAGAAATCCATTATTTCGAGCTGGTTTCACATGTATGGGAACTTTGTTTATGGAAGCACGGCACATTTAAGGACCTGTCATCCAGCCACATCTGCAGTCACTGGTCACCCACACTTGTTGATTTTTGACCAGTTTCATGAAGCACCATGGGAGCTATTATTAAAGCCAATGTTTCCTTGGCTCGATTTTCTCCTGGTTTGATGCTTGAAAAGGGTATGGTACCTCCTCACTCCCAATCCCCGATGCTTGTCACCTTTGACTGTTCAATTTGCATCAAGTGCTGTACCAGCCTTTCATTTAAATCAGAATACTATATTTCAGAATAAAATACAAACAAATGAAATAAAGACATTTGTATTACTTAATATAAGAAAGTATAAATGTGCAAAGAAAATATAAATAATAATTGCAAATAAATGAATAATCATAAGAAATTAAAGTAAAAATGTTCATTGAAAAAAATAAAATGTAATAAAAACATTTATATAAAAATAAGAAGTAAAAAAATACAATAATTTATATAAAAATAAGAAGTAAAAAAATACAATAATTTATATAAAGATAAGAAATTATAATGAAGTAATTTAATTGAAACTAATACAATTTAAAATATTTATATAAACATAAGAAGTTAGCGAATATTTAATTATAATTACTGAAAGTAAACATTTCTAATAAAAAGATGAAATAAAATAAAATACAATCATTTTAAATCTAAGAAGTTAGAGTAAAATGTTTAATTCAAATACTTGATATAGCTGTAAGAAGTTTAAGGAGAGAGGTGCAGTTTGTACAGATAATAATGCTGAACATAATTAAGTGATCAGTTTTTAAATGCTGAGTCCTTTCTGTGTCAGAAGCCGCTCTAGAGGAAAGTGTGTGGAGGCGGCAGCAGAGTGTGGTCATTGCCCTGAGCACTGCACACTTGTTCTCATTTCCTCCTTAAATAAATAAAGATTAACAGCCCTGCTGGCGGACAGAATTAGCTCCTATCGTCAGATCTTTGAACTGTGGCCACGAGTGATCCAAGTTCCGCCATTCAGGTCGTTTATTATGAGCCCTCCGTGTGAGCCTTGCTGCTCTGTAAATCCTATACAGCAGCCACTAATGAAATACCACGGCAATTTAAGTCAACCCAGGAATCAAATGAGAGCCCTGCCGATAGATTACCGATAGAGCCGAGGCCTTTGGTGGAACATTAAGACGCTCACAGGCTAACCTCAGCTCTAGGAAGAGAAGATGCAAATGATTATTACACGTTTAAATCTAATATTTAGTCACAGAAGCGGCAACAACTAAATGAAACAAACACTGGGACTTGATCAAGAGGTTTGCACCGTGTAGGAAATATAACGAAAAGGAGGCAGAATGATAAAAGTTTACAAACTAAAGTTGGGATGCATGATTTTGAAGGGGTAACAATTATAAATAGCAATAATCTTCAGTGGTGTAATGAAATAAGGGGGATAAATCATCATGTTTGTCATTGTACATGGAAAATATAATTCATTTCTCTCATTTATTATTTGTACCAATCAAATATGTTTTCCTAAATCTGTACTTTTCAATATTTTAACACATATGTATGCTCTTCCACATATCGTGCTTCCAGCTATTTGGATATTGCACTAGTCCATAATGCAATTTCTATACACTATACTTAAACTGCAAAATAAGCATTTAAGGCTTATATTATCAGGGGGCTTTCTCACTACAGATATTTCATACTCAGAAATATCATCTTTCTGGAGTATGTTCCCTGACTTAGCTTTTGTGTTAACTGAATAACACTGAGATATTCCCAAAATAAAGATTTGTTTCCCCTTAAGAGAGACAAACCACCGTCCTGCCGCCCCAAACCTTCTTTCTTCCAGTCAAATCAGGCCCAGAATCAGTGGTGAAGTTGTCTAGTCCCAACATCAGTGTGTCCTTGCATCTGCACATGCTTCACTTAATGCATCAGCCTTTCACATCCTGTTTGACGTGTCTTCCAACACCCAGCAGCTTCCTGTGTCTCCACAGCAAACTCTGCAGCCTGCATCCTCCACGCCAAGAACACGCGTCTCACTACTGAAAGTGAAATGATTTAGCGCCAATGAAAACCCATTTGAGGCTACACAACGTAGCAACATTTTACCGAAAGTCTAATATCTTGGGCTAGTGCAAGGGAATTAAAGAGGCCTTTCTTATGTTTTGGGGGTTTTCCCTTTCCTATAAAGGCTTTCTGTGCATGTAAACGGTCTGCAAAGGCTCAAATCCCGGTGTTTCCCTCCCAAAGAAGCCAGTTGTTTCAACCCTTTTTTTTGTTGCCCCCCCACATAATGGTTCCCTCATCGCCCATTAGTGTTTAGTATTGATTTCCCCCCTCCCTGCCCGTCTGACCTCAGAGGGGAAGAAGAGTCGTATCCTTAAATGTCTTGAAAATCCCAACCTCACTTGAAACACTCATAAGCCGTCATCAGAGTCTGAGCTCCAATCCAAAATCTAAATCCTTCTATTTGAGTTTTCCTTTTCTGAACGCTCAAAGCCAGCAGCGTTTTTCTCTCCTGCAGATTTCTTTTTCTGCCGTCTGTGTGAAGCAGCAGTGCAGCTGACAGGATCTGAAGGGTCAACAAATGACTGCCATCTTGCTCATCGTGCAGTTTTCTGAGACTCACCCTTCCTTACGCCGCTACGGGCCCTTTAGTGTCTCACTGGAGTCACAGAGACTGAGTGTGTTCTGTTCACATTAGCATAAGAGCAGACTACTTTCTAATTACGGGCTGGATCTCTGGAGGGAAAGATTAGATAAGTACAGCTCCCTGGCTCGCTTCTTTCTTGTGTTAATCTGAGAAAAACTTGTTTTAAAGACTTTACTGCGCACTGTGGCCTTAAGATACATAGCCCTCCAGGACTATAGGTATTAAAGTCTTCCTTTGACACAAACACACACTAGGAAATGAGTCGTTTAGGATAAAGACGTACAGCATTTTAATCATCCTTTTGCATTTAAATGTAGTATAAAAGCTGTAATGCTTTGCTAACTTATAATGTAATTACTACATGATGTATACGTTGGTTAACTGCAGGTTAGCCGATCGTCAATCAATGTAAACTGACTTCCATTCTCTATATTCATATTGCGTATTCATTGCTTTAGGGATGGATATTTATTTATTTTAATGTCATATATTTCCTGTTGCTGTTTAATTTCTATTTGATTTTCTATTCATGTGCAAAGCTTTCTTTACATGCTGATGTAACAGAAAAAAAGTCCACAATTGGAAACAAAGAAGCATGTCTAGTCTAATCCAATGCAACACATTATTGTGTTCACATCCTGTATTTCTAGGTTTTTTATTTTGCAATAGTTGCCAAAGAGACAAGCGTTATGAGGAAAAACCCAGTGTTTTTTAAAATAGAAACCCCTTTTCTTCTCGTGACGCCTCTACCAACACGCTGCCGTTCCACAAGCCAATGGAAGGCGATGTGGAAACTGCAAATATTGCTTTAGCTTAGTAATGGAGGAGAGTGTGTTTGCATAAACCTCTTCCTGCCTTTCTCCTGTTTCAATGTTGTGACACTTATTTGTCCGACCGACTTCCCACTCATCGTGTCTAATAGCTGCCCAACTGGGCATGGTTTAATAAGCCCGCTGCTGAGGCTGGAGTTGAACCCTGCTCCACTGAGTTCACGCTCTCCATTGGTATCCGTGGCCTTGCTGGCTCACAGCTTGTTGGAGCAGTAAATTGGGCTCAGGAACCGTTTGTATAGACCGTATGCAAAGAGTAGCAGCAGTACAGTTACCATAGAGCGAGGCAGGGAGGAGGGTAGCATCTCCCTGGTTCCCTCGACAAAAATCCAATGGGACTTTTTCATTGGGTTTTGGATTATTGCAGCACATAATCTCTGTGTCAAACTAACTTTTTGTTCAGCAGGATAATCTCCACATATTAACACCAAGAGCTAATGTTGGGCTATAAAGGAACTACAGCACGGTCACATGACTTCAGATCACCACGCTAAGCTAAAGGAGGCTAATGTTGGGCTATAAAGGAACTACAGCATGGTCACATGACTTCACGTCACCACCGCTAAGCTAAAGGAGGCTAATGTTGGGCTATAAAGGAACTACAGCACGGTCACATGACCCTAGTCATCACCGCTAAGCTAAAGGCGGCTAATGTTGGGCTATAAAGGAACTACAGCATGGTCACATGACTTCACGTCACCACCGCTAAGCTAAAGGAGGCTAATGTTGGGCTATAAAGGAACTACAGCACGGTCACATGACCCTAGTCATCACCGCTAAGCTAAAGGCGGCTAATGTTGGGGGTGATTGCGTTTAGTCGTCTCATTTAAACACTTGTTAGCAACGGTGGTTTTGAAATCCACCAGTGGGGTATTTACTGATGTATTTTAAGTCGTAGAACAAAAATCTCCTCAGCTTTTGTGAACCACAGACCTTATTTCATGCCACCAACCAAAAACACATTAGAAAAAAACTTCTTGACGAGTAAACAGGAAGCGGTAAAATGCTGACTCGGTTTAGGACTCATTCCTGCACCACTCTTTAAGGGCACTGTCAGAAATCACTCTCACCTTAAACGTTCCCTTTTTAATTGACTCTGAGCGCATCAGTGTAAAGTGAGGACTGAAACACTCTCATCATCACTCTGTCGTCCCTGTCAGGTTTTATGACTGTAATTTTCATATCTTCAAAATGTGATTTATTGCAGCATTGTGTGCAGAACGTGTACAGATTCAACTACTGCCTTACTTTAAGATTCATCTAACTTTGTATGAATCTGTCCAAAGACATCTATTTAACATGTCCAAAACATTCCCAAATCCCAACATGACGTCGTCTTGTTCCAATGTAAATGAATAAGGGAACAATATAGCACACACATTATTTTTAACTCTGAATGTGGCTATGTATATCGATTCAGACTCATCCTTTGACCACAACTCCCGCTGTGTAAAGCCTCATGATACATTTTGTCCCCCTTAAAAAAACCTCTCAGTTTAAAGCTCCATGTTAAAGCTTATTGCACAACAAAGAGCAGCTATTGAGGGCAGAGCATTTGAGGACTTGGAGGAAATGCATATCATTTTAATACGGCATGGTGAAAACACTCTGTACTGAACATGTGAGGTCGGGACATGAGGGTGACTCTGATAACCTTTTAAAGTCAGACATTTCCTGTTCATTCATATCTATTTCATTTGGCAGTTTATTATTTGGAGCCAAAGTGGGCAGTGGTCTTTATGAGAACTTTTTCAATCCATATATCCTAAATCTTCCCTTCTTTTTGAACACTTCCCATGGACAGAAAGGTCTTAATTGACGGCAATCATCTAAATGATCAGTTAAAATACCAGTTTTAATTAAGTATTGTGCAGCTGCAGATACCCTACCCTACAAATGTTTGAAAACACACCTACTAGACAAATCAGTTTGACGCAGATCCTCCTAAAAGAGAGTCAGACCATGACCATTTTACTTCCCCTCTCACCAAACCAACACCCCTTCAAAAATAAAAGCCCTATAAAGGTCAGAAATCTGAATCAGAAACCCTTTACTGGCCCCACAGCGGGGAAATGTAGAGGGTTCTGTTTAATTTACTGTTCCCATACAGCAAGCACAGGAAGAGGCATGCAATTATACAGCCACTGCTCTCATCAACAGTTTTCTAGTTTTATTATATTTTGATTGCTAATGAGAAGAATAATGCAGTCAATTCATCGTTTCATTTAAGACTCAGTGGACTTTACAGTTTGTGCAGAATACGAATACGACCCCCTCTGACTTCGGAACCTCATATCGGACTAGGAAATACTCCCAAAGAAACCCGAAGACGAGGGAGATCAGTGAGGTACTGAGGGGAAAGGGCATGGAAGGACCTGTAGATGATGAGGAGGAGTTTATAGGTGACGCAGGACTTGACCGCGAGCTGGTGGAGGTGACGGAGGGTAGGGCTGTGGGTGAGGACCCTAGAGTTCTGGACATACTAGAGCCGGTCCAGGGTTTACCCCGGGACAGTTTCCGTTGCAGTAGTCCAGGCGGGAGATGATGAAGGCTTGTACGAGTTGTACTGAGAACGGAGTGGGAGATGTTTTTGATTGGACATGCATAACGTAATAATGTCGAGAATCCTGGGGGAGAATTCTAACTCAATGAACTCTGTTTCCATTTATAGTCCAAAACCAAAACATCTTTCAAAATGTAAGTCGATGTCACTCTCATTCTCTATTCTCTGGACCTCTTCTACATTATTTTGACGTCTTAAAAGCAAGAAAGAAAAGAGGAGGGAGAGAGAATATCTCAGCGGGACAGCAGATGCATTTTGGATGTTGCCTCTAATGGGAACTGTAGAAAAGAAGGGACGCAGTGCAGCATGGGAAATGAATAGACAACTTTCTCTTTCAGTGGATTGATGGGCTCTCACAGAAAGGCATTTAGCGAGCCAGCCACCGCAGATGGAGGACGCTCCACAGAAACGCTCACTTGGAAAAAGAGAGATGCCCTCATTTTATGTCATTTTCCCCCGAGGAGTTTTCCTAAGCTGATCACAAGGAGTGTGATTCCTCAAAGTGCTCCTCTGTCTCCTCTTCCCTTCGTCACTGTTTGTGTTTCTCACCCTTCTTCTCTCGCCTCTCTTCTGGCTGCTCTTCCTCTCAGTAGTGTTGAGTCAGAGAGCTGTAATTAGATTTCTGTCCTTCTCATCTCCACATCACTCCCTCCTGATGAGCCATGAAGTCACAGACCTCTGTATTTAAACCAGACGTTATCGCTCTCTCTCTCTCTCTCTCTCTTTTCTCCCTTCTCAGCTTTCCAATCGGCAGCTTACGAGCGAAATATAGTCCAGAAACTGATCAGTTCAAAGGAAAACTTCAGCTACACAATTACCATTTGTATATGAGTTACTTACCCCAATTAACTTACATATTTTAAGCAAACCTTTAACTCTTTCCTCCATAGTGCGTGCAGAATCCAAAAGCATTTTATTTATGAAGTAAATGGAGGCCATGTTTAAACTATATCAAAACGTTTCTTTACACCAAGTATCATACACAAGGTGGAAGGATGCTCCCCACTTCCCAAACCGTGGACACTAAACGCTGAAATGTGTGACACTTTTGTACAAATAGTGTCACGGTTGCTACTTGAGTCCAAAGCTTCATTAAAAAGTACTTTTTCTTGTTCGGTTTTCATCTAAATGCATATTTTTCTGAAGCAGTTTGTTGGAAAATACCAAATTTACAGATGGTGTTGAAATATTATTTCCAATATTGGATATTCGTTCATATCCCATCATCATCATCATCATCATCATCATCATCATCATTTTTATTTCATAGGGGTCTGTATCAAACACATATGCTGTAATAAGTCTGGAAATAAGATGGTCAGGATATTCCTCTGCAGCTCCACCACCTCGTTAAAGATGTTAGCACATACATTTACCAAATACTGTGCATGATATGGTTTAATAACATATGGACTAATTGTGCAGCCCTAGTAGTTAGCAAAGACTGAATTCAACTTGGAATTTACTTAAAAAGTGCAAGAGTTAAACGGTTGCTTAGATTTAGTTTTGCTGTGTTTAGAGAAATGCCCAGTGGAAGGATTGGATTAAAAGCCAACGTGATTAACAGGTAGAAATGCCAACTCTCTGGGGCAGTGGTCCTTTTTAATACACGATTAATACGTGACTGAAAAGGCCCTGGTGGCGTATATTCCTAGGATGCAATGCCTCAACAAATATTGGCTTCCACTGACTTTGGTTCCCCTCATGTTTGGGGGGTTAATCTGTCCAACAGCAGCTGGCGTTTGCATCAGATCCTTCTTAACACCGTATCACTGCAGCAGTTGCTCCTAAATGCACACGCTCGCTAAGCTGTCACATCTGTTTAGCACTACTGATTTCTTCTTTTAAAGCACGAGTCAATAGAAGGTTTTTGGCAAAAATAAACGGCTCTGAGAATCCAAGCTGTGACCAACAACATCATGTAAGAGCCCACCCCCGGGGAAGATTGATTTTGAGAGGAGAAAAGAGAGAGGCTAAAATGATCCTTCCTTATCAATTATCTCCCTCACTGTTTGTTAGAGTTTACCACACAATTTCTTTGCCTGGTGGCTTCATATTTTTCCATATTTTCTCCAAGCGTTGTAAAACTTTCGCTTCAGTAACTGCCTTTGTATCCTGGAGTCAAACAGATGAAGACAATCATTTTAATCCCTTGATACAACATGTCCTGGGTTATAAAAGCATTTTAATGTAGCTCAAATCCATCCTTTTTACACCTAAAACAGTTGGTAATAGAGGTGTTACTTTATGAAGTTTGATAATTACCTGGTTTTGAGAGTTGGTGGAGTTTTAAGCCACAGTGAAGTATTGTGGGATTGATGTCTAAACTCTCCTTTTGGTTATTGATATGATTTTGATTTATACATGATGGGGAAAAAATTACATCCTCAAATATCATGTATGTCCACAACCCAAAGGTAGCTCAGTCTGTAGGGACTTGGTCTCGGATCCAAAGGGTCGCCGGTTCACGTCCCGATCGGACCGAAATATGTGGAGTGTGGATTGGTAGCTGGAAAGAGGACCGTTCACCCCCTGGGAAGCGTCTTCACTCTGGCACCTCTCTGTAATGTGTGCACTGTGTATATTCTGTATAAATCCAAAGTGGAAAAACTGAATTTCCTCCTAGGAGGATAAATGAAGGTTCATCTATACAATCTTCTTTGTAGTTTTAACACAACTTTTTTTAGATTTCGGACACAGACAGTAGATAAAGTTAACTACAAATATAAAAGGACATCTTCTTAGTAAACTGCATGTTGTACCTTTTGCGCACTGTTTGGATTTCTGCCTTGAAGCCTTGTCTGAAATGACACACAGCTGCTTTGCCCTCACAGGAAGTGACATAGTGTACATGATAGCAATTAATTACAGACCACTAAACCAAATAACATGTATGTTTCTTCCCTTTTGAAACTCCGTTTAATAAATAATGACGTGAAAGCATCTTTATTTACTGCTCATTCTGTCAGGGAGGCCCCCCATCTGCTAATGACCCCCAGCATCATTACAAGAGTATACAAGCCTTCATTTACTGGAATCCAATGTAATCTCTTTGTGTGTCTTTCTGCATTGGATTGGCACTCATCCCACCCCCCCACCCCCCCTGCTGGGAGCAAAGGAGGTCGAACTCATTTTGACGGCTTGTGTTTTTATTCGAAAGCTGTTTTGCCAAACAAAGCAAAATGTTGACCTGCGTGTCTTCACACCACTCACACCCAACCGTCACACGCCTCAAACTGCAGGGACTTAACCCTCTCCATATCACAAGGGAGGAACAGCTGATCATTTTTGTTTGAAATGTGTTTGATATACCACGAAATGGTGCAGGAATGAGTCTTAAAACCCAGAAATGTGTCTGCTTTTTGTTTACATCAGCTTTAAAGTTTTGTTCTACAACATAAAGTACTTCAGCAAATACCCCACTGGTGAATTTAAAAACAGTGGTGGCTAACAAGTGTCTAAATGAGACGACTAAACGTCATCACGCCCAACATTAGCCTCCTTTAGCTTAGCGGTGGTGACCTGAAGTCATGTGACCGTGCTGTAGTTCCTTTATAGCCCAACATTAGCCTCCTTTAGCTTAGCGGTGGTGACATGAAGTCATGTGACCGTGCTGTAGTTCCTTTACAGCCCAACATTAGCCTCCTTTAGCTTAGCGATGGAGACGTGAAGTCATGTGACCGTGCTGTAGTTCCTTTACAGCCCAACATTAGCCTCCTTTAGCTTAGCGGTGGTGACGTGAAGTCATGTGATTGTTTTTACCAATCATTTTCTATGTTCTGATTAGATAATCAGGCAGTAATTGATCTTGTTATTATTTAGTTTAATTACTTTAGTTAATCAAAGCTATTTTTAATGCTTTTGTGTTGAAGGCAGTTTTATACATTGGAGACAGGTGGTGGTGGGATTAGCGCACCAGTATAGACACGTGGTGTCTACCAGTGAAAGCACATGGTGAAACAAGCATGCCATAGGAAAGGCTATAGGAGTATACGAGTAAATGGGAAGCTGTTAAATTATACTTTGTTCATAAGAAGTAGATGTACGAAAGGCTATTATTGCCTGGACTTGGAGTAAAATGTGCTTTACAGGGATCATTTCTGCATCCTTATTCTCCTTTTCATTGAAAACCACATTAAAATGATCATGTTTATGTTGAGTAAAGTCTGTAGAAAACCACTTGTAGGCCTGGATATCCCTGCAGCTCCACAGTTACTCACCACTACACCTCAGCAGCAGTTATATTTTTTCAGCTTTGTTCGCTACAGACGTTATCCCTCTCAGTGTCAGGAACTTCTTGGCACCCCCAGCAGGGTCCTGATAGAACCTCAGCTCTCTGTCTCTCTGAATGACCTGCCGCACGCTCAGATTAACTCACCCCTCCACAGTAATCCCTGCTGCTGCTGATTTATTGCAATCCCATGCAGACTGTGCAGACATGTGCTTTATTTATCATCTTGTTTTTTCTGCCCCCCGCTGCCGCCACTCTCCATCTCCTTCTCCATCTCGTGCCAGACGATGCTTACTCAGTCTGTCCTTCGTGCACCTTATGCAACCAGGACTTCTGGAGCGTGGTTTTTTCTTTAATTCACATACTTAAGGTTTATACGGAGGATTTGCTTCGTGGCATTCAGGTTTAGGTGGCCAGGAAAGATAGGATTTGGATTTAATCTCCTTGTCGTCTTCACTTGCACCCATCCGAGTCAAACCAAAATAGATCTGTGCTCGATGTTGGTCCTCACGAATATTATTTAACATAGCTATGGAATTACCTCATAAACCCACTAAAAAAGTGGTAAACCCAACAACCTCTGTCCTTTAAGGCATATTTTATATTGCTCGGGATGAACAATTAATCTAGATTTTATCAAAATTGCAAAAAAATGAGTTTGAAAACTATAGGAAGCACATTATCCCTTAAAGGCAAAATAATGAAATCTTAATTATTGTGGCACTGCAGAGATATCCAGGCCTACAATCAGTACTCTACAGACTTAAATAAAGAAACCAATGATCATTTTAATATGTTTTTAATTCAAATCAGAAGAATTATGCAAGAAATGATCACTTCCCTTCAATATCCTGAATCATATCGCAGCTGCAAATCATCCCAATGTGTTATTTTTTCCAACTCCTGCAGCCGTAATGCATATACTAACACATTGTCTATTGTTTTCTTCCGTCTAAAGTCAAAAAGACCCCTGAAAACAGATGAAAGTTGCACGTTTTTGCCACTGACAATCCCCATATCCATTTACATTCATTATTTTGAAGGATTTTTGACCATAAAAAAATCCCAACATGATCATTTAGATGTAAAATGATCAATCCCTCCAAAAACCTGAATCATATCTATTGTAAAATAATCTCAATTAGTTATTTTTTCCCAAATGCTGCAGCCATACTTCATGCAAAAATTCTTCAACATGATTAAATGGCATAGTAAAATAAAGACACATCCAGTTTCTCCGCACCAACCCCAACTACATCTCTTCTCCAAAATAAGGTTTGTGCCGTTGATGGATTCACAGATACCACCGTGTAACTTCACAGCTTCACAGAGAGACACTGAATTAGGGGTAGAGGGTCTCTTGAGGAACACATAGCCATGCTTTCTTTGTGAATGCTGTAATATTTTAGCGTGTGATGGGAGGACGGTGTCTACAGTGGCAGCAGTGGAGGACATAATCCTCTCAAACAGAACCTCCTACAACTATTGTGGCTCAATCAGATTAAAGAGACACAAAAATCTTGGGAGGGAGGGAGGGAGGGAGAGAGGGAGAGAGATGTTGGTTTGAGACAGAGACAGAGCTCAGTTCAGACAATGCTGCGGTTGTCTGCTCACTGTATGGTTTATAAAAAACTGCCAGCCAAGCAAATATTTTATTTCTGCTTTCCTCCCGGGCTGCCATTCTTTGGGTTTTCAGAGCCGTAAGCATTTAAGTTCAAATGTCGCTCCGGAGGCGAGGTTTTATTTGATGCTTTTTCTTCATCTCTATCACTCCCTTTCGGTATCCAGGCTTTGTCTTTCTAAACGGGTTCAGCAAATGTCTCCTGACGGCTATAAAGATAATCATTTGGGGGGAGGAAATGTAATAAATATCAGGTTGGATGCCGCAGGATAGGAACCTTTGTTTGTTTTGAGAGGTCTCAGTGTTTTATGTTCAGACTTATTTCAGGCTTCTTTGTTCCTGGCAATACAAAGCTGATTGCCTTGGGTTTTTGTACGGATTATCATATAACGATAAACATTTTATTGGTGAGCTAATGTAGGTTTGTTTGACAGATATGGGTTAGTTTGTCCCTCCTGCTTTTAGTCTGTAGGCCGAACTATCTGCTTGCCTTAGTATATCATGGACCTACATGACATTTGTTTCAGAACTTCACCAGAAAACTAAGAAGCATACCTCTCAAAGTGTTCAAATATTCCTTTAAACAAAAATGGAAACTATAACTTTATGCAGTATGATATACATCTCTCATATACCGTTGGAAAAGTGGCGAAAGGTGATCGAGCGGTGCGACAGTAAAAGGAGTCCCCAATCACAAATCCTAAAAGAAGTGTTTAAATATGCACTCTGCAGTTTCAGAGGCGAGGGGATTTGTTGACATTTTCAAACAGTGCTTTTGTTGTAAGTTCTTTGGTTGACTTTTTGCACTATGCATCCTGATTCCTTCCGCCTCATGAGAGCCCCCACTGATCAGGTGTGTTATTGTGGGGGCCAAAAGGTATAAATGTAAATAGATTTCCAATCATTGAAACATAAATAAATACCGTGACACAGTTTGGGTAAATACTGTGATATGAGTTTAAGGTCTTTATGTTCTTGCATTTAGTTGCCCCAATATTCCAGAACCATGTTTCCAATTAGCTCCCATTAGGTCCCACCTGGAAGTCGGACATCTTGAATTAAGTGCAATTTCCCCGTGTTTTAAACAAACTTTAACAGACTTTTCTTAGAAAGTAGATTGGAAAAAATGTCAATTTGATGTTGAATTGTGAATTCTTGCTATTCCGTGCATTTTTAGCAAACCCTCTCTGAGTAGATCGAAACCCTTTGAATTTTGGAGGGTATGAGCCCATGGAAAATGATGGTCGCTTCCATTTTCACAAAATTTGGTACACACTGCTCTTGACTCCTACTAAAGAGTGCAGGACACTGGCCCCTTGAACGCTGCATGAAGCTCTAATTTGCTTTGACGTAACACTCACTGAAACAGCTTTCATCATGAGTCAGTAACCTCCGTCAGTCAGTGGTCCTAAGACGCTGTGCTGAGGATGCTGCACCACAGATGTAGAAAAGATATTGTAAGATAAGAGGGTTCTCTTCGTGCCGGAGGAGCAGCATGCGGGTTGTTTCTTCACCACAGCGCCTCGGCACGGCACAGCCTGTGGTCGAAAAACTCACTAATGGATGTCCGTAGTGCTGTGTGGAGGGGATCGGAGAAGCCCATCCCTGAGCTGACACGTCTGTAGAAGTCTGTTTCCCTCTCTCTGCAGCTGCCTCCTCTGATTTGTTCAATCAGCGCTTCCACAGAATGGCAGTGCCTCTGTCTTCACATTGGACACACCCCAATTATGTGAAGCTTGAGAATAGAGAGCCAGACACTAAACAGAAAGTATTTCAATTTCAATCCAACAAATTTAGAATTGGACATTTTAAGAGAAGACTATTTTGTTCAGAAGTTCCAAGACATTTAGTTTCTCAAAGCTCTGACATCATTCAGTAACATGCTGCCTGAAGTTTAACAACAACACCATCTATTTCTAAAATAAAAATCAGCTACAACAATAACGTCTTTGGTTGAAACTGTAGCTACTAAATTCATTTTGTTCAAAAGGAGGATAAAGCGTCTTTGAATAAAGCAGCATTTATCAACGAGGTTTAAAAAGAATCAACATAAGCAGATTGAACCCTCGCTTTCAGCCTGACATGGATATTCTATACTTGCACAAGTTTCCCAGTTGTTTGTTTATTGGGGCCTTAAAAGCCATGCTGTTGTTGTTGTTGACATCCCACAGCAACAACACAGGGTGCATGTGAGCGTACGTCCCGCTGCACAAAGGACGTGACACCGATGTGTTGCAGCGTGTCAGCTGAGTTTTACTGTATGCTTTAAAGAGTGAACCCTCAAACACTTCCAGTCCTTGGATATGAAACACAAACCAGGACATTACAAACACTGGCTTCTTTTTAATAATATCCTGGAAAATTCACTTAAGCACCTTAGTGTTTCCTATAAGCTCAGGCATACGGTATACATCGACACCTGCTGGCTGTATTACTAGCTCTGGTTGTAGACTGGGTAATTATTAAAGGTTACTCGGTTCATACGGGCTGGTCTGTCTGCCAGAGATCTCCTTCTAAATGATGATAAAATGCACCGTAGACTGGCACACTAAACTAGACACTGGGAGACTTGTGATTCATCAGTAATATAAGGTTATAGAAAGGTATAGAATGATTCTCTACGGTGTAAAAATGAATACCAATCTATAAAACATTGAATAAATTGAAAGCCCTTCTTTAAAAGCAGCCTACACATTTCATAGATACACAGGCCTACGTATGCTGTAGCTTATTCACATTTAATTGGATACTTATTTGAACAAGGACCATGCAATAGTTAAAATATAAGATGACCAGGGTTTTGTCCAAACCGGTAACTCTGCTCCTCTCACTGTGGGCGCCCCCCTCAAACCAAAATACAGATTCTCCCCGTGAAATGTTAAAGTGATGCCAGGAAACAATATCTCTGATGGTCAGAAAGGCTTTAATGAGTCCAGAAATATGGAGATGGGGTCAGATGTCTGGTCCGACGGCAGAGACAGCTTACGGAGAATAAATAGGGGATGGATGTCCGGTGGGTCTGCCGGGGGACGAGCGGCAGGCAGCAGGCTGACACTGAGACTGAGATTTCTGATCCTTTCTTTTACTCTCCTTTTTTCTGGAGAGGAAGTAAAGAAACTCTGGATTTATTTAGGTTTTTTAGGTGCAATATATGACTCAGCAGCTTTAAGACATGAAGACACTATTATTTTCACTTTCGCTCTGATGCAGGATTTACACCTGGAAGTGGACGGGGCTCGATTTAGACAGGAAGTGACGTTAGCGCCTCTTCTACAGTTTTCTGGAAGTAAACCCTGAAATTACAATACCATTTCAATTGGAAAAACTCAGATTAGAGTGTAATTAATGTTAGCGTGACTGGTTGCTTAATATCCTTCTTTTCTTTTTGCACCGTGAGAGAAAGAGAGTGACCTGATAAACGTTGTTGAATTTCTGTTCTTTAGTTTCTTCATCGTGTCGGTAACCAAGTAAGTTAGTTATCACACGGTCTAACCTCACATTAGGAAACATTTCAAATATCCTCTTCAATTCTCAAAGCTGTTCTTTATAAGGGAGGTTTATGCAGAAGCTCCTCCTAAGTGAGGAACTTCTTAGAAAATGTAATATTTCTAAGAATCTTCTCATGGTTTGGTCAGTAGGAGCGACTGTCTGTGCTCGATGAACCGCCCCAGGAGAAGATGCGCTGTTAGGTATTAATAGCTTTTTTTATTTAACAGCTAAAACACATGATCAGCCTAATTCTCCTCTCCGTCGGGTTGATACACTCTTCATTAAGGATCATTGTGTATGCTTTTACAGTCTGAATGTATCTCTGCGGTTGGAGGCCGGCGGGGGTTTAACCCTGGACCCCCTGTAGCTGCTGCTCTGTATGCCTGTGTTAAGCCCTGTCTGTTGTTGGCAAAAAGTAAAAGGGGGTCATTCGGAGTTCGAAGCATCTATAAGACATGTCGGTGTTTCTCTTACTGTAGGGCTGTCGATCATTCAAAACTGTAAGAGCGTTATTCATAATATTAATCTGGGATTCATCTTTGTTATTAACAAGGGGGGTCAAACAAACATGCACGGTGTTGTAACTGGTAAGAGATTTCAGAGGGTTTCTTACTTTATTTTAACATGATTCCAGATTTTTTTTGGCATGACGGCCACATTTTTTGACATTTAGCTGAAGAATGGAAAAGCTGATACTGTCCTGGAGAGACGCTGTGATTCTCCTCTGTGTAACGTACGCTACACAGGTTATATCCTCGTATTGTAGTGTTCATACTGTGATCCCCTGTAATGTGTGATGTACAGGGTGTCCTCTCTGCTGCTGTCACACTGTCAGCTCCATCTGTTCCTACAGTGGCGACCCTCTCCGCTCTCACACAGAAACCAGCCCATGTGCAGCCCCATGTCAAAGCACTGCTGTGCCTCCCAGAACCAGTCTCATGTCTGCAGTCTCGGTCTCGTTGTCCCTCACAGGCAGTCGACCACGATCTGACAATGCCAGTGCAAATGTGAGCAGAGAGCTGTGAGTCCGCCGGCCTGAAAGCCACACAGTGTGTTAGATCAGTGTGTCTTTGTAGCAGCGAGCTCTTAAAGGTCTGTTTGGTGTGTCAACACACACACACAACACACACCCCGAGGCTCAGGCTCTTTGTGTGAGTCTTGGCTCTAACACTGCCACATCAGGATAAGGAATCCTTTATCCATCCAGCAGCGGGGAGAGAGAGGCATGCTGGGACTTAATGGGACTTAACATTTTTAACATTAAAGTGATGGTGGCGTGTGCAAAAACATGCTTATATCCAGCGGTTAATTCACAAGATGCTACAGTCTGTACTGGGTGGGGGTCTACCAGCGTCCGTGCTCTCCCCATCTCTTTGTCCATCACCCCTATATAAGTCTACTGTGTTACACTTACACAGCACCCCCCGCCCCCGATTATTTCAACCTGCTTCTGTTTTTGGTCGACGGCCACTCCTTGATCCGGTAATGCTGGGTGAGCAGCTGGGGGTTGGTGGTGGTGGTGGGTGGGGGTCGGTGGTGACAGCTGGCATTCTGCAGGCTCACTTGAGCAAATACACCCCGGACACTCATACTGCACCGGGGCCAAATTGGACAGCTGTCCTGGGCTGGGTTAGTGGGGAATTATGAATTTGAGAGGAGAGGAAGAAGAAAATGTAGATGTAGATTTATATTTTCTTTGATGCCACAAGACGCTTCTGTCTGCAAACGTCAGCACTGCTGCATTCAGGATTGCATGCATGCCTCTGCACATTTTTGTTTCCTTTGAATTATGCAGATGAGTTGCGATCAAAGACGGTAAATGAAATTGCATTTACCCTGACTGAGTAAAGATGAGTCACTCTTCAGGCTCTGACTGACTGGATGAGAGCGAGAGATTAATGTGTTTTTTTATTTCAAGCCGTTCAAGGAATTCAAACACATTGCAGCTTGGGTTTGGGACACGTGTACCACATCCTGTGTCTGTTCGCTGGTATTTGCTGGTCAGAAGCTGGGTTCATATGGGCTCTCAGTGTGCATGAGGTTGCTTTTATGGTGTTGCTCAGTTTTCCTCTGAAATGTGTAAATGTCTAGATAAGTGTTGGGCAATATGTTGAAATTCTCCAAATGGCAAGGCGGAACAACTGGTGATTGTTGAGATATTTGTGCCTGTGAATTTGTGTGAGTACGCTGGATATCGTGCCAACACACTTCATGTGATATACACATGTGATTCACACTCTTTCAACAAGCTATAACAAATTCTTTCTTGGTCAAAATAAAAAAACATCAGGAGACACTGCAAAATCTTATCAAGACTTACCATCCTATAACTAGCCACTCTAACTGTCATGTGACCGTGCTGTAGTTCCTTTATAGCCCAACATTAGCCGCCTTTAGCTTAGCGGTGGTGACGTGAAGTCATGTGACCGTGCTGTAGTTCCTTTATAGCCCAACATTAGCCTCCTTTAGCTTAGCGGTGGTGACGTGAAGTCATGTGACCGTGCTGTAGTTCCTTTATAGCCCAACATTAGCCTCCTTTAGCTTAGCGGTGGTGACGGGAAGTCATGTGACCGTGCTGTAGTTCCTTTATAGCCCAACATTAGCTTTTTACTTCCGGCTGTTACACTTATGCTATTAACAAATTGTCATAAACGTTTGATCATCACAGAGATCCTTTAATGCAATTTTCCAAAATCCCATTTGCTTTGTATGGAGGGAACCCTTGCGCTGCGGGCGGCCTATAAAAAAGCGTCAAAAAAATGATCGAAACTGTGATTAAGAATGGAGCAACACTCCTTTTTGAGCTGCTGCAGCCTGAAGGTTTTATTTCAGCGCCTCCCATCTCACACAGCACACTCATAAGTCGACAAAGTGGTGCTTGCAGATGAACGTGGACACACACCGCTGCACTGTAACACACTCCGACATGAATCCTTCACAGCTCTGTGTGTCGCTGCTTAACGAGGCTCCTCGGCTCTTGTCAAACACACACTCGTTATTGCCTCTTTTTAATTATAATCTATCTTCTGAAGCGTTTCAAATTGTTCGATTTTATTCGCCCGCTGTTTTGTTATCTCTCAATATTTACCCGGCTGTTAACACGCACCTTCTGCAGCGACAGGAAATGAAAGGAAGTGACTCTGAGCTAAATTTAGGAGGTCGATCCCTGCCCATTGTTGACATTTGTATATATGTGGCACTAACCTGAACTCTCTCTCTCTCTCCTCAGGTATTAAATGAAGAGTGTGATCAGAACTGGTACAAGGCGGAGCTAAACGGAAAAGACGGCTTCATTCCCAAGAATTACATAGAGATGAAAGCCCACCCGTGAGTATTATATGTGACTTAAAGAGAGTATGTGCCGTATGCTCTACAGGGGTTTACTGTGCCGCTGATCTTCTTCATAAGATAAATCAATTCTGGCGAGAACAAATGTGTTCCCAGATTCAACATCTCCTTCTATTTTTTAATAATGAAAGAAAGATTTAAAGACACTGACTTGAAGCGATCTAACGTTACTTTGTTAATGTTTTTTAAAACCTTTTATTAAGGAACAAAATGCAAACAGGTCCAAGAAGTAGTCGGTCTGAGGCAAAGACACAATTCAGAAATAGTTTTGTTCATTTTCGTCTATTTTGTTTATTCTTCGTCCCGGTTAAATCTGCACAAACACAAATCTGTCTTTTTATTTATTATTTTAAAAAGTTGATGGAATGAATGGCAATTCAAGGTTTTTAAATACATCTTGTAATCATTTTTTTAAAATACCGTTAGAAATATAAATAAATAATTTAGGAAAATGTCAACAATAATTAACTCTTGACTTCAAATCTTTTTTTTCAGTTGGTAATTATATAGCAGCTAAAGACGCTTCTGTTAAAGTTATTTTGAAGAACAACTGAGTCTAGAACAACCACTGCTGTATTATTTATTGTGTTATAAATCCAGCCCCCCCCCCCTTTGATTCGCCCTATTCACCTAAACCTCCTCTGTGATAAATCCGGACACTTTACTTTATCAGGTTGACTGTCCTCTCCACTCTTACACTCAAGGATTTAATTGTGTGTGTGTGTGTGTGTGTGTGTGTGTGTGTGTGTGTGTGTGTGTGTGTGTGTGTGTGTGTGTGTGTGTGTGTGTGTGTGTGTGTGTGTGTGTGTGTGTGTGTGTGTGTGTGTGTGTGTGTGTGTGTGTGTGTGTGTGTGTGTGTGTGTGTGTGTGTGTGTGTGTGAGCACTTCAGTGGATCATTAGAGGACATTACCTCTGGACCTGCGCTCAGTGCCAGATTACTCCTCTCTTTATGAATGTGCTCCCGGCCTCTCACGCTTAATTGAATATTGACCTTATTGCATTATGGCTCCGGTGCGATCAGATGTACCTCTTCCATTTTTGGGGGCGGTGGGGGATGTCATCATGGCGGGGTTGTTTTACTGCTTGCTTTATGGTCTGCCCTTTGTGCCAGGGTAACGACAATACTCACGTCCTGACAGTCTCTATTATGGTTATGGGGAATCAATATTTATCTGTGGCTTATACATCTGTAACACTTAACCTCTGGTAATCATTAGAGGCTTTCCGTTTCAACACATTGATGCATGCGAGGTTTGTCTACAAAATAATCGACATAGAGAATCAGAAATGCTTTATTGGTCATACAGCGGGAACATTTACATGCAGCTTATATTAAAAAATGCTAAATAAAATCTGTATTATTAACATATCAAATCAAAAGTCACTTACAGGTTGATAGAATTGAAATCAGTAGCATACATGGTAAAAAAAACAAGAAGCACAGGGTTTTTCTAGAAAAATATGAGGCGCTAACGTCACTTCTGGTCAAATTAAGCCCCGCCCACTTTCCGGTGTAAATACTGCATCGGAGCGAAGTGGAAAATAATAGCTTCTCCATGTCTTAAAGCTGCTGACTCATATATTGCACCCTGCATTGATGGTGTAGACATCATGACGTGACAATACATAATTGTGTATTTAAATCCCTCTCACAGCGTTCTGTTAAACTCATGGGTCTTTAAATTCAATTCAATATGATTCGACAACAACGGAATATTTAAATGTTATATCCCAACCAATTTCATCATACACATCATGGAAGATGTTTGCCAGCAGATATCACTGCCCTTTTCCATTTAATGGTAGTTAATATTTCCCTCTCATCGGGGGGGTTAGGACTGGTTTTACTTCCTGTCTATCATCAGAACCACATCAAAGAGAGCAGGAAGGGCTGTGCCATTTATCAGACTGCATGACAACGACCTGGCATTTATAGCCAACAGATCTACTGTGCTCCACAGCAGGGGGCCAGTCTATGAACGTGAAGAATATAGTTTTCAACCCATAATAAGGTCAGTGTCCGTGTGTGTGTTGCCCCAGACACAGTTTGTAGTAGTAGTCGAAAGTCCCACATTCCTTTGCTTTAACCCAAAAACAATCCTTAGAGTGGTGCAGTGAAGACGTACTGTTGTAGCCAAACCCGGAAGTTAAAATCAAAAGGGTAGCTAATCTGATTTAGGATTATAGCGTTTGGTTCAGCAGGATAATCTCCACATAACAACACCACTTTATGGTTTATAAAGCTAACGTTGGGCTATGGAGGAACTACAGCACGGTCACATGACTTCACGTCAATGTTAGCATGGAAGCAGGTTACCCACAGAATCAGCAGCAGCATCGTTGTGGTCTGCTAATGGAAGCTCAACACTTTCATTTCCTGCACATATTTCTGCAAGGCTTTTATTGTGAAGCATCCAGCGGGCCCTGTTTGCACTAAGGCTGGATCCCAGAAGGACCACAAATCACAGACTGCAGTGACTGAGAGGCCGTTCATTGTCTCATGGTGCTCGCCTTAATGGGCTCCGGTTTAAAGTGTTACCACATCCTAAGATGACCATGCATCTGCTTGTTGCAACTAGTAACAGGTTATGAGTGTATTATCCTCTAACCTGTCACAATAACATTTGTATAAACTGATGCAGGGATAACATATTTCTGTAGTGGACCCTGAAGGCAGCATCTCCCTGGTTCCCTCCTTAAAAAGTCAAAGGGATTTTTCCACTGGATTTTGAATCAATGCAGAAAATATGATCAGTGATTAACAAACGTTTATAAAACTTAGACAACCGCTAAGCTAAAGGCGGCTGATGTTGGGCTATAAAGGAACTACAGCACGGTCACATGACTTCACGTCACCACAGCTAAGCTAAAGGCGGCTAATGTTGGGCTATAAAGGAACTACAGCACGGTCACATGACTTCACGTCACCACCGCTAAGCTAAAGGAGGCTAATGTTGGGCTATAAAGGAACTACAGCACGGTCACATGACTTCACGTCTCCACCGCTAAGCTAAAGGAGGCTAATGTTGGGCTATAAAGGAACTACAGCACGGTCACATGACTTCACGTCACCACCGCTAAGCTAAAGGCGGCTAATGTTGGGCATGATGACGTTTAGTCGTCTCAATTAGACACTTGTTAATAACCTCAGTTTCTGAGACGCATAAAAGCTTCAGACATTCACCAGTAATTAGCTGCTTTGATAAACATCAAACTCAACTGCATCCAAGACCCAGACAGTCTTGTGTTTGTGTCTGCGTAAGATCACTTTCCTGAACACTAATGGAAAAAATTGTACATGTCAATCGCCGATATACATCCCATTCCAGACCTTTCTTTCTGCTGTGGAATAATAAATGCTACACTGATGTAATATCCTGTGGGAATTAGATGTTTGTGCAATAGTTAATCACCTTGTTTCCTGGGCGAAGATATAGATTTACTGAGAGAACTGCAGGACAGTAATGGAGCAGAAGCAGTGGCAGCGGTCAGTCTGGTGACAGCTGAAAGCCTCGCAGCGAGACACAGTACAGTACGGCGTCCCTTCTGTTTGTAAACAGATCTGTTTCCCTGCTCGTCAGTAATTGTGTTTTTGTGGCTAATAGTCTGAGGATTACAGTGGTGGAGCAGCAAGTGTGGGAGAGGCTCGTACTGATTAGGGTGGCATCGGAAATCCAGGATCGACTGTCCACCACGTCATGAAGATATCTCTAGAGAATCTGCCCTGAAGCGTGTTTTTAAGAAGTACATAACGATATGTAAATCTGCTCGGCTGCTTCCTGCCGTCATTCATTGCCCCGCTATCACGTTCATCGACAGGGAGAGAGGCTGCATGCAAAGCCATTCACTTCATTATTGATTTTCACCTGCGTGCAAAGCAGGAGCAGCATGTCATCTTTGGGCTGACTGTTCTTTTGAATTATTTACACCAGTAAAGAGCCTTCACTGGGTCTGTCACCCCCCCCCCCCATTTCTCTATCTCTCTACTCCCTCCGTCAGGGACTTCTCTCACTGCTTCATACATTTCGAAGTGATCAGCGGCTGTCTGACTTCAGAAGAATCCTAGTAAATGTTATTTTTGATGGCTTCCAGATTGGCACAGGATGACACAGAAGCTCCCTTGTTGTACATTTGCATTTTGCGACATCAAATTTGATTTTTGTTTTGGCTTCGTCACTACTAGTTGACAGTGACTAATCTACTTCCTGGTGTACGGATGGAAAGTCCAGCTCCACTTTAGTCTCACTTCCTGGTGTGAACTGTGGTCAAACTGAGGTCATTTTACGAGTATTCAAATCTCCCATGAATAAAGCTTTGAATGTCCGTCCTCATTTCATGGTAAAATCAACCTAAGGAAAAAAAGTCATCATGCAAACTCCAGTAATTCATCTAACTGACTTATTTTGAGACGCGTGTAATTGGTTTTCTTTTCTTTAATTGGTTTATTTGTGTGTATGTGACAGCATGTGTGTGTGTGACCTGTTGCACGCAATATCATTCATAACTTAGTGGCCATGCTGCTTCACTGCGACACTCAAGTGTACTGTAATTCTAAAAATAGGATAATGCTAATCATTAAATGCTACTATCTGATTAACTTAATCATTTACTACACAAATACAGGGTTAGTAGCTCGGGATATTTTTTCACTTTCCGTCTGCCTGGATTTAAGTTTAAATAACCTGAATACATTTGGTTTTGTAAATCATCTTTTATTATAAAAAAAACAACAAAATGCTTTTTTTTTAAACTTTTTTTTTCGCACAATCTTAAAATACACAAAATGAGGAACAACACTTTACAGGGAAAGAAGAAGCAGTCACCCGTTGGGCAGGTTTGAAGCCTCAAAGCCTAAATAATGATAAAATTCACAATTCTATCACAAAAATCATCACGATAGAAACAATTCCCCGTCAAAGTATTCCAACGTACAACAAACAGAAAGGAAATACGATTGCTGAAAGTGTATGATAATATGTGTGTAAATGGAAAAGGAAAAAGCAGTTATAAAATCGCAGATAATTTGTGGGTTTTTTGCCATTTTTATTGTATTTTAACATTTTTTTTAGACGGACTTTCTCCTGTTTGAGTTGAAAGCCCTTTAACAAATCAAAGCCCTAAATCAGATGGGAGATGAATCTCTGACACTCCTAAAAGACTCCATGGACCCAGTCTGAAGGAGACGAGTAGGGTTGCTTTGTGTCAGCTTATCAGGTGCTTTATCAGATGCTCACCTGTACCTCTCCCCCCCACCCCCCCCTTGCCCCTTCCTCCAGGTGGTTCTTCGGGAAGATCCCCCGAGCCAAAGCAGAGGAGATGCTGAACAAACAGAGGCACGACGGGGCCTTCCTCATCAGAGAGAGCGAGAGCGCACCGGGAGACTTCTCTCTCTCTGTGAAGTAAGATATACACATACACACACACACACACACACACACACACACACACACACACACACACACACACACACACACTGTGTTTTCTATAAATAAGATCTCCCTCTTTACCTCCGTGTCTCCTCACCACTGAGGGGGTGATGTGTTTCCATACTTGGTGTTTCTGACTCATCTTCTCTTCCTGATTCCTGAGAGACTCTGTGCTGCCCTCTGCTGACCCTCAGGGTGTCAGGGAGGGAGAACTCACATCCTTTAAGTTAAAATACCAACATTATACTTTGGATTACTCCATTGCACGTTAAAGTTCTGAGTTCAAATGTCAAATAAGTAAAAAATATCGATTATTTCCACCAAAATAAACCCAAAGTCTGGAAAGTAAAAGTTCTCCTTGTGCCGAATAGCTCTTAAAGCTGTTGTAGGATAGTATTGTTTTAATCAAATCAAATTTATCGATACAGCACTTTTCATACACATGAGGCAGTGCTTCACAAACCAAAAGCTAAAACAAACCCCCCCCCTTCCTTTCCCTGGTAATAAACACATAGCTTTTTGATAAATGCAAACACTGAATACCAACAGAAGTCAGTAAAAGAGTCAAGAACCCCTCTCACTCATATCTAAGGTTTTTCATGCTTTAAATCATACATGTGGAGCCGATGGTTTATATACCTAGCTACAACACAGTAGCATAAAGCTAATGTGTTTCTTGATTATTGCACTCATTGTGAGTCACTGGATAAAAGCCTCAGCTGAATGTAATGTACATAATGACATACAGGTAGCAAGATACACTCAACTATGTGTCGTACTTTGGTAAATATACTCAGCTACTTTCCATCAGTGCCTGCTATGGTTTGTGTTTTGGACCTCAGCCCTATGAGTACTTAGTGATTTAGCTGACACACACACACACACACCGCTCACTTCCTCCTCTGAGACGTCTGCAGGTCACATGTAAAGTGGGAGATATGGATCATAATTACTGTCTGGATTCCTGCTAGTCACAGCGTCTGACTCTCAATATCAGCTCAGCGATTCATTTGACTAATAATTCCAAAGCGGACAGAAGAAGGGTGTGTGTGTGTGTGTGCTGATCACTATCATCTGTGAAGCTACACCTGGTGTGTGTGTGTGTGCTGATCACTATCATCTGTGAAGTTACACCTGGTGTGTGTGGGTGTCAGTCTCTATGAAACGATACCTTCAGTCGTCTTAAACTGCAGGGGGTCATTGAGAGAGAGAGAGCCCGGTTAGAAAGGGTGATGCAAGTATAGGCAGAGACAGTGAGGATTAAAAGAAGGCTTCCTGTTTCACAAATTAACACACTTACTAATAATAATGTGTACCAACAAAGAATACCAGTGAAACAAACTGAGAAGTAAGTCTGAGTTCTCACTTATCAGATGTGTGCCATGGGTTTCTGAAGCAAGATTAACTTAACTTCCTGTTTTTCGAATATTTGCTGACTAACAAGTGCTGCAGTGATGACATGTTTTTGTTGTCTGACCATGAAGGCATCATCTCCCTGCTTCCTTCCACAAGAAGCCAATGTTATATCTCCATTGGATTATTGCAGAAAATAATCTAAGTCAAATTTTAACACCACTTTAAGATTGAAGAACTTTAAGAACTACAGCACGGTCACATGACCTCACCACCGCTAAGGTAAATGTGGCTAATGTTGGGCTATAAAGGAACTACAGCACGGTCACATGACCTCACGTCACCACCGCTAAGCTAAAGGCGGCTAATGTTGGGCTATAAAGGAACTACAGCACGGTCACATGACCTCACGTCACCACCGCTAAGCTAAAGGTGGCTAATGTTGGGCTATAAAGGAACTACAGCACGGTCACATGACTTCACGTCTCCACCGCTAAGCTAAAGGAGGCTAATGTTGGGCTATAAAGGAACTACAGCACGGTCACATGACTTCACGTCTCCACCGCTAAGCTAAAGGAGGCTAATGTTGGGCTATAAAGGAACTACAGCACAGTCACATGACTTCACGTCACCACCGCTAAGCTAAAGGCGGCTAATGTTGGGCTATAAAGGAACTACAGCACGGTCACATGACTTCACGTCTCCACCGCTAAGCTAAAGGAGGCTAATGTGGGGCTATAAAGGAACTACAGCACGGTCACATGACTTCACGTCACCACCTCTAAGCTAAAGGTGGCTAATGTGGGGCTATAGAGGAACTACAGCACGGTCACATGACTTCACGTCACCACCGCTAAGCTAAAGGTGGCTAATGTTGGGCTATAAAGGAACTACAGCACGGTCACATGACTTCACGTCACCACCGCTAAGCTAAAGGCGGCTAATGTTGGGCTATAAAGGAACTACAGCACGGTCACATGACTTCACGTCCCCACCGCTAAGCTAAAGGAGGCTAATGTTGGGTTGTATGACAAACTTCAGGGTTTGGGACTCATTCCTTTCAGAAACTACCTTTGCTGATGCTACGTTTCCTCTCTGTTCTCTCCCGCAGGTTCGGAAACGACGTCCAGCACTTCAAGGTTCTCCGTGACGGTGCGGGGAAGTATTTCCTCTGGGTGGTGAAGTTTAACTCCCTCAACGAGCTGGTGGATTACCATCGCTCCACCTCGGTCTCCCGCAACCAACAAATCTTCCTGCGAGACATCGAGCAGGTCCCCCAGGTAAGAGCTGCTCCTGGAGTTCAAACCCAGTTGGATCATTGACTCACTTCACCCTCAGCGTGGAAGATAGGAGGAGCCTCACTGCTGCTGTTCACTCGGCAGCAGTGAACAGCAGCAGTGAACAGCAGCAGTGAGGCTCGGAGCTCTCAGATACTTTGTGGCACATTTTCAAAAACACACATCAAGGTGTTGTGTGGTGAAGACTTCTCTTGAATTTTGGACGCCGGATGTTAGCGGCTGTGAAGGTGGTTTTCTGTGAGTGTGAGGGAGGTGGGGCTGCAGAGAAGGAGGAGGAGAGTAAGTGAGAGAAACCACAGAAATGAAAAAGAAGTGTGAAGTTAGAGACAGAGGTCAGACGGTGAGGAAACGCCTTGGATTGACTGTTAAAGGTCTGTCAGCTACTTCTATTTATTATACTTATATAAATATTTGTATTATATATGTTTTATCTAGCTTGTTAAATGTATATAAATATATTGATTCTAAATTTGATCTTTTATTAGAAATGAGTTTAATAATAATATCTTTATGGAATTTATTTGATCCTTTTTGAGCTTCTGGATTTTCCTCTGGATTAATAAAGTATTCTGGTTCTGCTTTACAGGATGATGAGTTATATTTGAGGATGTATTGCATCGAGTATAAAGAGATTTAGGGATATCCAAATACATCTTCAATCATCATACCCCCCCTGCTAACCCCGCCTAATATTATGGGTCCACTAATGTCAATCACCACGGGAAGCGGCCGGGATGATTTCCGTCTAAAAATGAATGAATCCTACAGTTTGACTTTCGATCACTGTCCGAACCTCACCTGTTCAGACTCTGAATGTGTGATTACTTCTCTTGTACCTCTTCACAGCGTCTTTGAGCAGCTGATGAAGCGTTTAGTGAGTGGGTCAGATCATGTATTTTATTACAGGATAAAAATATTATTGAATGAAAGATATTATTTTTGTAATATTTGAAACATTTCTTACTGTAATATTAGATGATTTATGAAAAATGTAATAACTTAAAAGATTCTCACTTATCTTTATTTCATTTATTTAAATATTTATTAATTGCATTTATTTTAGCGCTTTTACAACTGCTCACAGCGCTCTAGATTACGTATCAGACACTGTCTTGCCCAAGGACACACAGCATGTTGACGGCAGTGGGGGGGGTCACGGCTGGATCTGAAGATCAGCGCACTCTCCCACTGAGCCACAGTTGTTCCTATACTGGTTTTTCTCACAAAGAGAAACTGCCAGGATAAAACTCAATGAATTTCAAATATATTCATCTGTCGGAGCGATCCTTCTATCAGACCTAACCCCTCTTCCTCTCCTCTTCCTCGCTCAGCATCCCACGTACGTGCAGGCTCTGTTCGACTTCGACCCGCAGGAGGAAGGCGAGCTGGGTTTCCGGCGCGGCGACTTCATCCAGGTCCTCGACAACTCCGACCCCAACTGGTGGAAAGGAGGCTGCCACGGCCAGACGGGCATGTTCCCCCGCAACTACGTCACGCCCGTCAACCGGAACATGTAAAACAGTCAGAACCATGTAAACAACAACAACAACAACACCACCCACCCACCACCATCATTTTGATCTCATCCCATCAACCCCTCCACCTCCACACACCCCCCCCCCTTGTTCTTCTTGGGGAGATCAGGGGGGAGTCAGCGCTGCGTCCGGATCAGACGGAGGGGAACGGTCTTCTGTCCTCTCCTTAACTTCTTAACATTCTGCCTTTTCTTTTGTGTTCCTCTTTTCTTTACTCTCTTCTTTGCCGCATGTTGTTTTAATCACCGTAAAAAAAAAAGAGAAAAAAAACCTGTTTTAAAACAAAAAAAACGATTTTAAAAAAGTAAAAAAAATAAAATAAAGACGAAGAAAAGGATTTAAAAAAAATGTACAAAGAAGAAGAAGAAGAAGAAGCAATCTACAGACGGCGGGTTGTGTGAGATCATTGGCACGTGAGCATTGTACATCGGCCTCTCGGCTGTATAAATAAATCAACTATAGAGAGAATCCATTTTTTAAGAATATATATTATATATTTGTATGTGTTTGTCTGTTTTACCTCTCATCACAAATTGTATTTTTTTCCATTTTTGTAAATTATGTTCTGTTAGTCTGGATAAGACCGAGTAGCTCTAGGACAAAGTGCTGAATTGTCTGTCTTTTTTTTTCTGAATATATCTGGGGGCTCTCGGATAGAAACGGCATGATGTGAGACGGGGTCATAATTCCATTTTGAACGAACGTCTCTGAAATGATTCACAGAGGAGGAAGAGGAGGAGGAGGGGAGGAGGAGAGCCAGGGATGCTGCAGAGAAAAGCTGTTGTGTTATACAAAGTGTAAAAAAAAAAACTAAGAGGGTGAGCCACCTTTTCAAAAGTATTTATTGCAGCCGTTTCTTCTGGGGGGGGGGGGGGGCAGTGAATGTAGCTGTAGACATTAACGAGAGGGAAGCAGCACGGTCGGAGAACTGAACTAAAAACACACAAAAAATAAAACATGCAAGGGATTTAAATATAAAAAGGGTGTGTGTGTGTGTGTGTGTGTGTTGCATATTCACACACGCTAATGACATGCATGCATCTCCTCCTTGTTATACCTGCACGTAGCAAAGAGGCGGAGCTCGTTCGGATAATCACATGTAATCAGACAGGAAGTGAGAGACGTCTTTACGCTCAGTCGAGGAATCGGCTTCTTTTCCTTTCTTATGTTTTTGTCTAGCACTTTTTGATTTCTAGTCCAGTGTGTGTGTGTGTGTGTGTGTTACTGTGTTTTCTCTCTGGATAGTGCCTTTCTCTCTGGTGTTTCAGTGTCTCCGACCTGCTACTTTGAGCCCCCCCCCCCCCATCCGCACCCTCCTGCTGCCAGTCCTGCAGTGAGATAAACAGTGTACATAGTAAATCAACATTTCCCCCCCCCCCACACACACACACACACCTTCTACATCAGCCCGCCTCCTCCTCCACCCCTCCCCTCACCACCATGGAACTCTTCTTATTTAAGTGTCTCTCGCCTTGTCTTACCTAATGACCCTGTTTTTGTTTTTGGCTCTTTTTTTTATTTTGCATTTGTTTTTTTGTTTTTTCAATTAATAAAATGCAATTATTAAAAAATGAGAACGTTTCTGTCGTCTGTGTTTCAAACTTCCTGAACTCTGAGGCTTAGTTTGAGAGTCTCTGAAGGGACTGGATAAAGAGCTGTATAAGAACAGTCCATTACCATCTTAACCACAGAAATGAGCCAGCATACTGCACCACCACTTTAAAGAGTCCTCTCCTGCTGATGTTCAGGTGTATATCAGTATGTAGAGTCTCTACTTTAAAGAGTCCTCTCCTGCTGATGTTCAGGTGTATATCAGTATGTAGTGTCTCTACTTTAAAGAGTCCTCTCCTGCTGATGTTCAGGTGTATATCAGTATGTAGCGTCTCTACTTTAAAGAGTCCTCTCCTGCTGATGTTCAGGTGTATATCAGTATGTAGTGTCTCTACTTTAAAGAGTCCTCTCCTGCTGATGTTCAGGTGTATATCAGTATGTAGAGTCTCTACTTTAAAGAGTCCTCTCCTGCTGATGTTCAGGTGTATATCAGTATGTAGAGTCTCTACTTTAAAGAGTCCTCTCCTGCTGATGTTCAGGTGTATATCAGTATGTAGTGTCTCTACTTTAAAGAGTCCTCTCCTGCTGATGTTCAGGTGTATATCAGTATGTAGAGTCTCTACTTTAAAGAGTCCTCTCCTGCTGATGTTCAGGTGTATATCAGTATGTAGTGTCTCTACTTTAAAGAGTCCTCTCCTGCTGATGTTCAGGTGTATATCAGTATGTAGAGTCTATACTTTAAAGAGTCCTCTCCTGCTGATGTTCAGGTGTATATCAGTATGTAGTGTCTCTACTTTAAAGAGTCCTCTCCTGCTGATGTTCAGGTGTATATCAGTATGTAGAGTCTCTACTTTAAAGAGTCCTCTCTTGCTGATGTTCAGGTGTATATCAGTATGTAGTGTCTCTACTTTAAAGAGTCCTCTCCTGCTGATGTTCAGGTGTATATCAGTATGTAGCGTCTCTACTTTAAAGAGTCCTCTCCTGCTGATGTTCAGGTGTATATCAGTATGTAGTGTCTCTACTTTAAAGAGTCCTCTCCTGCTGATGTTCAGGTGTATATCAGTATGTAGTGTCTCTACTTTAAAGAGTCCTCTCCTGCTGATGTTCAGGTGTATATCAGTATGTAGTGTCTCTACTTTAAAGAGTCCTCTCCTGCTGATGTTCAGGTGTATATCAGTATGTAGTGTCTCTACTTTAAAGAGTCCTCTCCTGCTGATGTTCAGGTGTATATCAGTATGTAGAGTCTCTACTTTAAAGAGTCCTCTCCTGCTGATGTTCAGGTGTATATCAGTATGTAGTGTCTCTACTTTAAAGAGTCCTCTCCTGCTGATGTTCAGGTGTATATCAGTATGTAGTGTCTCTACTTTAAAGAGTCCTCTCCTGCTGATGTTCAGGTGTATATCAGTATGTAGAGTCTCTACTTTAAAGAGTCCTCTCCTGCTGATGTTCAGGTGTATATCAGTATGTAGAGTCTCTACTTTAAAGAGTCCTCTCCTGCTGATGTTCAGGTGTATATCAGTATGTAGTGTCTCTACTTTAAAGAGTCCTCTCCTGCTGATGTTCAGGTGTATATCAGTATGTAGAATCTCTACTTTAAACAGTCCTCTCCTGCTGATGTTCAGGTGTATATCAGTATGTAGTGTCTCTACTTTAAAGAGTCCTCTCCTGCTGATGTTCAGGTGTATATCAGTATGTAGAGTCTCTACTTTAAAGAGTCCTCTCCTGCTGATGTTCAGGTGTATATCAGTATGTAGTGTCTCTACTTTAAAGAGTCTCTCCTGCTGATGTTCAGGTGTATATCAGTATGTAGAGTCTCTACTTTAAAGAGTCCTCTCCTGCTGATGTTCAGGTGTATATCAGTATGTAGTGTCTCTACTTTAAAGAGTCCTCTCCTGCTGATGTTCAGGTGTATATCAGTATGTAGTGTCTGTACTTTAAAGAGTCCTCTCCTGCTGATGTTCAGGTGTATATCAGTATGTAGCGTCTCTACTTTAAAGAGTCCTCTCCTGCTGATGTTCAGGTGTATATCAGTATGTAGAGTCTCTACTTTAAAGAGTCCTCTCCTGCTGATGTTCAGGTGTATATCAGTATGTAGTGTGTATGTTCTTTTTCTTTTTGACATCATGGCCTTTGACGATCCTCCCCCTCCAGACCCAGTCTAGTGATATCGTTGTGTTGTGTACCAGCCTCTAAAGATCATCAGCAGTGAGCTGGTGATGCATAAATACTGTCAATTTAAATCTGAGCAAGCACAGGAAGTCTGGCCCACAGAGACTCTATGTGTGAGTCAGACAGAGAACCGCATGTCATTATGAAACGTATCCTCAGTTTGTCGACGTGCAGAGGAGGAGGTTTCTCCCAGAGCCTGGAGGTGCTTCACGTTATCCTCGGTCTGCTGCTCTGTCTGCTCCACATTCAGACTCTCAGACACTTCAGCTCAGCCTGGATCCTCTCAGCTCCCATCCCGGTCACTGGACGCCTCCAGCTGTGCTGCCCCCTCCCCCGCCCCACAGCTGAGTGTTTCAGTCATGGAAGATATCAGCCCGCTCCACTGACTCCATTCACCTTCTCTTTTACTGACATCATTAAAAACATAAGTAATGCAATCTTTAGAGTCCTTCAACACAGAGGCTCTCCAGAAGGAGTACGCAGATCTTGTAATTGAGTAAAAGTAGAAGTACTCAGATCTTGTACTTGAGTAAAGTAGAAGTACGCAGATCTTGTACTTGAGTAAAAGTAGAAGTACGCAGATCTTGTAATTGAGTAAAAGTAGAAGTACTCAGATCTTGTACTTGAGTAAAGTAGAAGTACGCAGATCTTGTACTTGAGTAAAAGTAGAAGTACTCAGATCTTGTACTTGAGTAAAGTAGAAGTACTCAGATCTTGTACTTGAGTAAAGTAGAAGTACTCAGGTCTTGTACTTGAGTAAAGTAGAAGTACCAGAGTGTAGGAATACTCTGTCACAGTGAAAGTATTCTAAATGTTCCTCCAGTGAAAGTAGAAAGTACTCTCCTCTAAATGTACTTAAAGTAGTGACAGTAAAAGTAGTCATTGTCTGATTGGTCCATTTCAGAATAATATCTCTGATATGTTTTATAATGATTGATCATTAAAGTGTTCTCAGAGCTGGTAAAGGTGCAGCTAGTTTGAATGGCTTTGTATACTGCAGGGTAGCTGCTGGATTTACTGCAGGTGAACTACAGTCTGATTTAAGGGAGATTATATTCACCATCATTAATCCTAATCTGCCTAGCAACTACAGGGATTAAATACATGTAGTGGAGTAGAAGATCAAAGGAGTAGAATATAGTACATTACAAGTTTTCAAATGTGTACTTAAGTGCAGTACTTGAGTAAAGTACTTAGTTACTTCCCACCTCTGCTTGTTCCATCTCTGACAGGATGTATATAAATCTATATACAATAATAACTCCCGTACTTTCTAAGGTCTCCTCTCTGACTCTGCCCTGGGGTTGTTTAGCCATATGGTGCTGCTGCAGTCATTAAAGCTGCCCTCCTCTGGTTTCAATATTTTAAGATGATTTGCAAGTGAGCAGGACATCTCATGCAGAAGATCATTATGGTAAAAAACACTCTTTAAATTCAGACGTACTGCTCTGTATTTCATCATGTATGGTCTATCACTGCCACCTACTGGTATACATGAAGATATATATTTGTTGTCAACTTTAATTAATTAGCAATATAACTTTAACTTGTTTGTTTAAATGATTTTATACAATTTAAGGTAGATCATACTTCAGAGGCTACTAAATTATGCTAAATATATGAGTCAAAAATTACAAAACCGCAATCATTTTAAAGCATTGTCCATTTTGGTACGTTACTAAACCTAACCACTAGGTGGCGATGTTGCATAACTTTAGTTTAAACCATAGCTTTAGACCGCTAATGTGGTCAAGATATTTCCTTCTAATGATTACTGAATTGTCATCTTAATGTGTAAAAGTCTAATTTATATCTACTTTAACTATTATCGATCTTATTTTCAAAAGCTAAAGGAACGTTGTCGGCAGGATTCGAACCTGCGCGGGAAGATCCCAATGGATTTCTAGTCCATCGCCTTAACCACTCGGCCACGACAACTGATATTCTGTACTCATATGCTGACGTCATTGTACATATTTAATATTACAATATCAAGGAATATTCTTCAAATTGGGTGAAAATGTAAGCCATTACAATTACGTATCTGTATAATAATGATAATTGGAGTAGTAGAAACTGGGATGGAAAACTGCAAACACAGTTAACAAGTTATATATTTGTTTCATCATTGAAGCTTTAAATATATTTATTATTGTGTCAAACAAACCCAGTAATCACTATGTGGACATTTATGTTATGACCCACATTTAAGGGTTTTCTATTATGTTATCTGTATAGGATGTCATTATGATGCTACTGTGCATAATTTGCTGATGAATAATATTTAACATTTAAAAACACATGATACACTGATAGAAAATGTACTGGTTTCTCAACAAAGTAATCGATAGATAGTTAAACACTCCTTAAGTCACATTTGCTAAGCAGATTTTAATATACAAATATATCTCATTGTATTTAAATGTGTAAAGTGCAACTACTTTGCACACTTGTATAATGTATGGTCTATTAAAGAGTAACTTACTCTGTATATTAACTATTGACTATGACTATTTATGTTTGTTTTATACATGTCATTTGTTTAACTCATGTGCAATGCCTTGTTAACATCTATAACTTGAGTCATTTGCATTGGGAACACTGGGAAGGCTGGGGACTTTCTGAAAGGGCTGATTTTGCCCCCATTACCATTTTAAAGGGTACATTTTTATTTAAATAATTGATAAAAAGGGGGGGGAGTATTAAAAACGTGTTAAGAAATGTGTATTTGCGCCTTAAAAAATCATAAAAGGCTAAATAAAGTATTGTGTATTGTTATGAGCTAAACAATAAAACTAAAACAAACGTAGCTCAGTATAAAATGACCAAAAATCATGTATATACTGATCAGTAACTTCAGTAAAAATCAGTGAAAAATCCTTGACATATTTTCTTGATTCTCCCATTTTGGTGATTATCTACATTGACCTCAAACTGATCCCCCCCATTGCATTGCCTAAAATTGTAAAAGCCCGTTTAAATATCTGTTCTCCCTCTATGTGTGTTTCATTATAGAGTCACCCTCTCGTTGACCCCATATCTATCATTAAAATGCAGTAAATGAAACTAATTGCGAGTAAATCCTCATGTCGCTCATTGTTGCCACTGAGGAGAAACCACGTGACACGTGTAGTGAGAGCCTGCTGTTTGTTCAGAGAGAAGAGAGAAGAAGAAAGATGGCGGCTCTTTAGGAGAAACGAAACGGGGAACCGGGCTCACATTCTCTGCGTCAAACACCCGTAAACAAACCCTCCGAACCGGGGGGTGAAAACTGCGCCCGCCGAAACCCGCTGAGACGCATCTGCAGGGACGCATTTGGAGGCTAAAAACCCTGCAAAAATAGGAGTAATTATTCCACCATGAGAGGGAAAAGAGGCAGGCCGCCCAAACCTCTCCAAGCAGAGGATTCTTCCCCGGCTGCAACGCGAGGTTTGCGGCCGCGGAGGAACATAAAGCCTCGGGTGAGAGGAGACAACCACAGCGGGGATGAGGAGGCAGAGAGCCCCGCAAGAGAGAGCCCTAAGAGGCGGAGAGGAGGGGGTAGGTCGGGGACGACAACACGGGGCCGGGGAAGAGGTGGCAGAAGTCGGGGCCGAGGAGGGAGGCGAACCCCGGTCTGCAAAACCGTGGTGTACGACGACCATGAGAGTGATGAAGACGACGATGCTGTGAGTCTGAGATCCGAAGAGGAGGAGGTGGAGGAGCCCCAGTCTGAGGAAGATGAGGCCCTGAAAGACGAGTCTGACTGCCTGGAGGAGGAAGATGAAGAGGAGGATGGTGGAAGTTTCTGCACGGAAAGTAGCTTCAGGAGTCAGAGCACACATGCAAGCACTCCGGGTAAATATGTGACTAAAGTGGGGTTAAATATGCACTGAAGCAGGGTGATCAGAATAACAATTCCTTTATTAATCCCACAGAAAAAGTAAAGAGCCAAAAATAGCACAATATTGATTAAGAGGCATACATAAAATATGAAATCACACATATTACAATTTACAAAAATACACATGAAGGTGGACAACAAGAAGTACCAGTAACAAGAGTAGCAGGTATAAAGCAGTGTGAGAGCAGCCAGGTAGTAGTAACAGTGGAAGTATACATTGCACAGCTATTTACAGATAACATAGCAGGTAAAAAAAAAAGGCATGCAATAATGAAGAATAAGCTCATTTACAAAGCTAAATAAAGACAAGTAAAGCACACATTAGTAACAATGGAAACCAAATAGAGCAAATAAGTACACATCCATGGCTAAAAATGAGGAGCAGCTAACCTAGAGACATAGGTATCATATTAAGGTGTTGAGACATAATACAACATGTTGGGACATTTAGAACAGTGTAGGTGTTTCATATAAAGGTGATTATTTCACAGTAATGCAAGAAAAGTGTCTTCGTTGTTTGGGAATTGCATCCCAAAAGGCTGCATGTTGTTGTTTTTGCTCAGGAAGCAGTGTGGTTATTGTTCAAAATGGAGACTGTATGCAAACAGGCCGCAGCTCAGCAAAGCTGCTGCAGGTGGATCAGATCTGTAGCTGTGATACCGGCTCAGCTGTGTCTCCACAACTGTCTAAAAGCACTATTTTTTTGCATACTTCACACATATTATAGCATTAAAATAACTGTGCATACCTACTACTCAAAATAGTTGAAGTTGTTAACTTAGCCCTAGCCTGCTAACGTTAGCTTGTACAGTTAGCTCATTCTGCCTTCTGTCTATATGAACTCCGATAATTGGATAATTATAACTTTAGGTCCTTACATGAACATGCAATATGGTTAAAAGGTGAAGAAGAAATTGTAGTTTTTTATTTGAAGTTAATTCATAGAAGGATAATGGCTACGTGGCTAATGTTAGCATGTACAGTAAGCTCATACACTATAATGTAAATACGAACTCTGACAGTTAGATAATCATAACGTGTTTACCTGTGCTTATATCAACATGCAAAACTATTTGTAACGAGTGGGGAATAAATTGTAGTTTCTGATTTGAAGCTAATTAGTCGAAAGACAATAGCTAGCAATTAGCTAATGTTAGCATGTACAGTGAGCTCATGCTGCTAACTGTCAATAGGAAGTCTTGCAGGTAATAATACAAATGTGTTTATATAATTCACACTTCACGTACTTATAGTTACTCGCAAACCTTTTCGTAACAAGTGAAGAAGAAATTGTAGTTTCTGATTTGAAGCTAATGAATCAAAAGATAATAGCTGCCTAGATAATGTTAGCTTTCACAGTTAGCTCATGCTGCATACTGTCAATATGAAGTCTGATGGTTCATTAAGATAACTGTACGTACTTATTAAAGCTAAACGCAATAATACCGTGAAGAAGACGGTGTAGTCTCTCACTGAAGCTAACGAAAGAAATATAAGAGCTGGCTAGCTAACTTAATGCTGTCTCTTTGACTGAAATAGCAATCTAGCTGCACCTGTAGGCTTGATTTAAAAACATGAATTAAACTACATTTAGAAATGATGCACCGTTTCTTCATTGGCATATTGGTGTAGAAAAAGATGGTTATTGCCAAATGAGTCTACATGAGAGCAAGGCAAGTTTATCCATTCGAAGGGCTATACAACAAATAATTAATATAGTGCTCTAAAACAGTTCAGTTAAAAACTGTGATTAAAGGCCAAGATAATACCATTTAAAAACCAGATGTAGTGTAAGGCAGGTATAAAGTACATTGGTAAAATGTACAGTGCGGTGTAGAAATGAAAATGATTTGATTTAAATAAAAGGCAGAAGGAAAACTTAGTGTCTTCATCCTTGATTAAAAAGAAGTAAGAATAGAATTTTATTGTGCATTCATTTCCGATTTATGAAGCAATGTGATATAGAAAAGATCTAACTTCCCATTATATTGACTTAATAAATGTAATGTGACCATCTCAGCTGTGCTCCAGCCTATCGATCAAAGCTAAGTATGTTTCCCTAACACAATTTCTGTCTCCTACAGGGAAGAGAAAAGTCCGGCCTCGACCTCGCACCCCTATCCTGGAGGAGAAGGAGATCCCTCTTCTCAAGCTTCCCGACTCCTCCGAGGATCTCCTGGTTCCCTGCGCTGAACTTCTCAACGCCACCTCCATCTACGAGGTGCTACGTAACTTCAGCACGGTGCTGCGTCTCTCCCCGTTTCGCTTCGAGGACTTCTGTGCGGCGCTGGTGGGTCAGGAGCAGTGCACTTTAATCGCAGAGACTCATATCGCCCTCTTGAAGGTCATCCTACGTGAAGAAGACACCTCCAATACCACGTTTGGCCCGGCTGACCTCAAAGACAGCACAAACTCCACCCTGTATTTTATCGACGGCATGACGTGGCCGGAGGTTCTGCGGGCGTACTGCGAGAGCGACCGGGAGTACCATCACGTGCTGCCCTATCAGGAAGTGGATGAGTATCCTTATGGTCCGCTTGAGAGTAAAGTCAAGGTGTTGCAGTTCTTGGTGGATCAGTTTCTGACCACCAACATCGCCCGCGAGGAGCTGATGTCCGACGGCAGCATGCTGTACGACGACCACTGCAGAGTGTGTCACCGGCTCGGGGACCTGCTGTGCTGCGAGACCTGCTCAGCCGTCTACCACCTGGAGTGTGTGAAACCCCCGCTGGTGGAGGTACCGGAGGACGAGTGGCAGTGCGAGATCTGCGTCGCTCATAAAGTGCCGGGGGTCACCGACAGCGTGACGGAGGCGCAGAAGAACCGACCGTATATCAGACAGGAGCCCATCGGATATGACCGCCACCAGAGGAAGTACTGGTTCCTGAACAGGAGGATTGTTGTGTAAGTGTCTGCACCAGAATTACCTTTTTAAAGAGGCCCTGTTTAGATTTCTGGTGTTCTATAGGTTTTTGTGCATGTAAATGGTCTGCAAAGTCTAAAGTCCCACACACTTTGAGCAGAATAGTCTAATATTGACCGATATTGACCCCCCCCCCCCCCACAAGTGAGGAGGACGGGGAGCATGAGAAGAAGAGGATCTGGTACTACAGCAGCAGGAAGCAGCTGGAGGACCTGATGGAGAGCCTGGACCAGCAGTACTGGGAGGTCGAGCTCCACGCCACCCTGGAGGAGATGAAGGAGGAGGTCCACGCTCACATGGACATCACAGGAGGACCTCACCAACAAAGCCCGCGGGAACAACAAAGCCTACCTCACCGCTGTCAACGGTACGAAATATAACATCTTCATTACACAAAAAAATAGTTTCAAATCTTTCAGTTTCATCCTGATCTGCGACATGATGTCAGGGAAATGTATCCTCTTAAGAAATTGGAAAAGTGGGCCCCATGTTTTTCCAAATGCATTTAAAAGCTGATCAGGGAAAATTTGATCTTCATTTTCAAGAACAAAAACAAGCCTTTCGTCCTTTTATCACACTAACTCTGAAGGAGCACAAACTCCTAAAACGTCTCTTCAGCTGCTTTACAGTTCCCACAGATTTGAAGTACCATGATGTAACTTTCTTATGACCTGTTATTACCGGTCATGTTTTCATGATAATAAGACGTGTTTGATAGCATTGAAATGCCATTCACTCTGTAAACGATTGAATAGTAAACTCGCTTTTAATTCATGCATTTATTCGGGCATGAAGAATAAAGATGAGCAGAGACTGCGCTCACTTTTCACAACAGACGGAAATAAAACTGCAAAGAAAACTAAACACACCCGGCTAACGATTCAAGTCCCCTAAGTTAATGTTTGTGTCCTTTTTTTTATACCCAATGCATCGGTGCATCCCTCGTACGCGTCAGTGTCCTGCAGGGTTACATTCTGGAAATAACAATTCACCTCTGGCTGGCAGATAACGCTCTGCTCCATAGCGTCACTGTGATAACTGGACCTAAACCGTGCTGCACATTATATCTTTATTCCATTTAATATTCCACTCCTTTCACACGTATTGTGCAACATCCTGCTTCATATTTAGTTTTGGTTTATATGTCCTTAATGTGTATTGTTTAAATGTTATTGTATTTTATTGTAATCACATTGCCTTGTTTTTATGCTGCAACGAAAAATGCTCCCAAATTGGGTTCCATAAAGTAATTCTATCTATGTATGCATGTCAGCTTTAGATGACATACTTCCTCCCCTCCTGCAAAGGTGCTACGCTAACGGCTAACTCTCACATGTTAGCCGCTGATGTCTCTTCCTGTTTCACTGTTTCTCAGACAGTACCCACTCCTCATCGCCCCCGAAAGGAGTCGGGGTGTTCAGAGATCTTTTGATTCCTCATCGCCAGCACTTTCCGTTAGTGTTTGACAGGATGACATATCTGTCTCCGTTACAGTTTTCCTGTTGCTGTCTGTCACCAAACCGCCTCAGAAAGACCCCATGGTTATGTGTTTTATTAGATGGGGGGGGGGGGGGTCTCTGGCATCCTGTCAGAAACTAGAGAAGTTATTCTGTAGCTCTAAAAGCAAGAGATGTGTTAAAGCCATTGCAGTTCTTCTTTCTCTTTCCATCCTACGTGGTTTCTAGGTGTTTTTATGCGGTAGAGGCTGCAGCCCAGGGCTCACATGTCTTTATTCGTTTATGGGACACAGCTCTTTGTGTCTTAGTGAAAACTGAACCTAGGGGAGATAAGATCTGGAGATTTTGTCCTTCTGAGGAAAGGAAATCTGCCCCATCTTGTTTCTGTGAGGATGTGGATTAATTTTTCTGAGCTGTGGACTTTATATTTACTAAAACCAAGCTCACATTAGGTCTGGGCGATCTGGTGTAAATGGAATAACACACATTTTTTATGTAAAGCTGCCATAGAATGGAAATCTGTATTATATATATATATATATAACAGAATTTTATTAGGGATAAAAAGAAATGTGTAAGCTGATTCTCATTCTGATGATTTAAAGACACTGTGATGTTTACTAATTCAAAGACTTATACTTTGAATGCTTTTACTCTGATAAGTAACAAATATGGAGCGTCTTTATTCATAACTCAGACTAAACTAACCAGGCTGTTGCTCCAGACCATTTACATGCATTCAAATGAAACACTTTGCTTGTCCCTCTTTTCTTTTCTTAGACGTGATCACGGAGCGTCTGAAGATCCGGCAGGAAGCTCAGGAGGCGAAGACGCGAGCGGAGGAAGCAAAGCAGGAAGCAGAGAGGGGGTCCTCAATGACGACGGAGCAGACAGCTGACGTCTCCTCGCAGCTCGACCACAGAGAGCACAAAGACTCTGAAGCTGCAGAGGAGAGCAGCGTCTCTGTATCTAACCCCGGAGCTAACCCCGGAGCTGAGGGGACGCAGCCTGCTAACAGCACGAGTCAGGAGGAAGGGGAACCCTCTTCACTTGCGAAGCAGGAGGGAACAGGTACTGGATTCTGGTTAAAAAAATCATGGCTTTCTTACATGTTTTACTCCTTTCTTTGAAATCAAAACATTAAAGGTCTTTCCTTTCATGCAACACCGGACTGATCTCCTCTAGAATCAGTGTACTTTCACAGCCTCTCTTTAGAAAACCTCAAATAAATATCAAGAAGATATGTTCTCCTTTCCTTAAAGCTTCCTTTCTCTGGTGGACAGATCTTCTTATACATGTCGTCTCCGGCTCTCACTGTCTTTAAAAACACACGCTTCGGGCGAGCTGGTTGGTGTCCCTGGCAGCTGCTCCTTATTCTCAGCTGGGTTTTACGAGCGTTTGTCTGGGTTCCTGCCGCTCGGACAAAAGGCTCTCCGCCCCACCTGCTCCCTCGTCCACAAAGAGCTGCTCTACATGCAGGACGCTCTCCCCTGAAACTCTGCAACAAGTGCACAGCTTGTTTCGGATTAGTGCAGCCTTTCCTGTCCAAGTTTTTACAGGCCGAGCTAATGAAGCACCTAATGGCCCGCTTCAGTGTGTCTCATGCTAAAGTCACATTTTGAGACCTGGTGTTAGATTATACAGGGTCTGGTATTTCGAGCATTTCATAGTTTTTGGGTGAATTCTGCACGTGCCGTGTCTCGATTTAAGTACTTCTGTTCAACATTTTGAGGTCATAAGTGCAAAATTCACTCTATATATGGTCTATACGGTTAAACATCGTTATACATGTGTGTTTTCTGTATTTAATACACATGCCTCTACAGTAGGTGCAAAAAACAAGCCACGGTTAATTTGATTGGGTTTGTCGAGCAGTGTGTAATGATTTGAGACAACAGGGTCTAAATTACAGGTGTCCAGGTATTCTGAGTGCACGACATGCAGAGTACTATGGGAATTATCTGAATTGAGACATGGCTGTAGTCTATGTTGCTCATATGTTTCACTCTTTGCATCCCTTACATTTGCTTTAAGCCTGCACTGAGTCTTTCTGACATGTGTTCCTTTGTAGGTGAGGATGCTAAAGCCGAGTCTAGTAAAGAAGATCCTCACCAGCCGCTGCAGCAGTCGTCTGAACCCGAGGCGAGCGGCGGCGGACATGTTTCCAGCCTCAGGAAACCGGAGCAGCCGGACCTGGCTGATCGCACCTCCAGGTCCTCGTTCACCAGCCAGGACGGGACGGGTAAACACCGGCGAAGAGTAGATGGACTCGTGTTGTTTGTCCCTCGGTTCGCTGAATTTGTGTCCTCTGCTTTCTGACAGACGAGTACAACGGCAAGGTGAACAGCAGTGTGGGGAAACCAGCAGCAGAGGAAACCAACCACCAAACAACCACAGGCAGCAAAGAGGTGGGTCTCAAGCTGCAGTGGTTTTACTTCTCAGGATTCTTTTTTAAATAAAGAAAAGGATATAGTGACAACATGTGTTCATAGCATCCAGCAGATTGTATTTAAGTTCTTTATGTGAGAATGAACTTTGCATTTACTCCTTTATCATTGATTCATTAAAGGGATATTTTGAAAGCAGCCTCTCTTTAAATCAAATGTCCGTACTCATTAAAGGTTTGCATTATCACAGTTTGTCGAATCTCTAGCCGCAGTTTTATCACACAGTATCACATTTTTAACCTTAGTCTTTATTCGTTTTGCACAAAATCAACAATACTGACGACAAAATGTTGAAACAGATAACGTGACATCGCTTAAATTATAATAAATACACTTCAATACGTTTGCATAGCCATAATAGTAACAATGATACAAGTATTAGTTATAGTTATGAAATGTAATATTTTAAAGAGGAATTAAAGAATAAAAAGATCCCGCTTTTTAAAAATACTGCTTTAAATATTTGAAATAATTCTATGAATACATTTTAATAAAGAAGTGCTTTTTGTAGTTCTGAAAGGTGCCGGACATAAAGGGTACAAATCCTAAAAACCTGATTTTGATTTGAGATTTAATTTGTGCAGCTATAGAAAAAACTCGCGTCTCGTTCTCTAATGTGTCCTCTCCTGTTTCAGTCGTCTCCGGTTCATTTCGATGGTGACTCCTCCCGTCTCAGCTTCTTAAAAAGGGAATTGTCTGTGAACATAAACAACCTGTTCAAGCTGGGTCAGGAGGGGAAGTACAGAGTGTACCACAACCAGTTCAGCACCAACGTCCTGGCTCTGAACAAACACCAGCACCGCGAGGACCACGACAAGAGGCGCCACCTGTCCCACAAGTTCAGCCTCACCACCACCTCCGAGTTCAAGTGGAACGGATCCATCTACGGGTCCCGGAGCCTGACCGTGTCCACGCTGCGCCTCACCATCATCCAGCTGGAGACCAGCGTCCCCGGGCCCTTCATGCACCCCAACTGGGCCTCACACAGGTACAACTCAGGAAGGAATTGTTGACTTTGGGACTCACAATGCTCTGGAGTTGTATAAAGTTTAGAAGTTTTAAACAATCCTACAAGGCAACCACTGAAACCTAGGTCTTTAGATGTATAAAGCCTTTCTTTTATTTGCAACTGTGCAGAAACACAGCGTGCAAAACAGGAAAAAGTTGTGCGTAATTTAAATATTGATTTTGAATTTCAATGTCACTAATTCTGACACATCAACCACTGTTGATACCCCTTTGAGGTTAAGAATGGGGGCTTTTACACACTTCTTAGTGACTATCCAGGTGTTGGAATACTGTGAAATGCAGCAGGATATCTTGTCAAAATTGTGGTTAGTTTTAGAGAAGATGCTCAGTTGATTTTGAGACCCCAGTAAATGCTTACTGGCGGCTGGGATTGCAATTTTTATCCAAAGGTAATCAATTCTGCCAATCAGCACCTCTAAGGCTCCCTTTATGACATGTCGTTTGTTCAATTTGTTCAAAACCTGAAGTTTTAAAACATCAAGTTGTGGTTTTAATGGGGGGGGTTATGTGTCAGACTACATCCCTCTGTATCCAGCCATGGTTCCACATCTTGAACCTAAAAATACTCCTTTAGGAGTCCAAAAGTAATAAGTTTCACACTGTTTCTTTGCTCTGGTTTTCCAGGACCAACTGGAACAAAGCAGTGCAGATGTGCAGCAAGGCCAGGGAGTTCGCTCTGGCTCTGGCTATACTGGAGTGTGCCATCAAACCAGTGGTGATGCTGCCGGTGTGGAAAGACTCTCTGGGACACACGAGGTAAACAACTGATCCTCTGAGTCACTTGTGCAATGATTCCTTCAACCTGTTGTGGACCGGACATGCATCATGGTCAACATATTGTACCGTGTGTCTCGCTTCAGGCTGCATCGCATGACCTCCATGGAGCGGGAGGACAAGGAGAAGGTGAAGAAGCGAGAGAAGAAGCTGGAGGACGAGGAGACGTTGCAACAGGCCACCTGGGTGAAGTACACCATCCCCATCAAGCACCAGGTACAATAACAACACACCCGTCGGCCCTGCTGCTCCTCCTGCTGCACCAGAGGAGGAGCTGCAGCATCTAGGAGCTGTCAGACGTAACCCCGCAGTGAGGTTCACGATGCATTACTTTAGCTAACTAATTTGGCTCACAATAAAGTATCAAATCTTACATTAAACTAATCATTTCATCTATGTAGTCATTGCGTTAAGCTAGCTGTTGAGTGTTTAGCTCACTATTTCTACAATTTATCAACTACTTCCAGCTCTCTTTTTTAGCTATTTATCCATCCAAGAACCCCCTAGCAACTGCAGAACTAGTCCTAGGGAATATCTCAATAGTGTTGCAGTTGTGTTATTGTGGTTCTTTATCTAAACGCGTCCTCATTCTGTTCGTCACTTGTGTGTTTTCCTGTAAAGGTGTGGAAGCAGAAGGGTGAGGAGTACAGAGTGACGGGGTACGGTGGATGGAGTTGGGTCAGTAAAACTCATGTGCCGAGGTTCGTCCCAAAGCTGCCCGGCAACACAAACGTCAACTACCGCAAAGACCTGGAGGGTAAGAGCTAGACCAGCAACATTTCTATAAATTGCATCTTTGATTCTGGCTAGCATTGTGATTTCTCTCACTGTGTTTATAGCTAAAATGAGGAAGGAGAATGCAGCAGCTTGCACGAATAAGCAGAAAAAGCCGACTGAAACTGAGACGACTCAAAACACATCGGAGGGCGTCAGTGAACCAGCGTCCATCACTGCGTCATCAGAGGACAAACCTCAGATCTCCAAAGAGGAAGACAAACCTGCAGAGGAGGAGGGGTTAAAAACTGTAGAAGAGAAGCAGAAAGAAGAGGAGAAAATGGAGGTCGACCCTTCCTCCCCTTCCTCGCAGCCTCTGAGGGAAGAACCGATCCAGAAAGTTGAACCCAAGAAGGAAGACGCCGCCACATCGAAGCTTTTTTCCGACGTTGTGAACGTCAGCGAAGGCTTCCAGCTGAGGACAGCTTACAAGAAGAAGGTGAAGCCCTCCAAACTGGACGGGCTTTTGGAGCGCCGGGTCAAACAGTTCACCCTGGAGGAGAAGCAGAGGCTGGAGCGAATGAAGCAGGCGGCGCTTCTGGCAAAAATAGCCGCCATGAAGCCTGGAGTTAAGTCAGAGGGATCGACGTTAGGGAAACAGCAGCCGGCCGTCACCCCGTGCGTCAAAAAAGAGAAGGAGGAAGGCGTTCCTGTGAAAGACAACGTGGTGAAGAAGCTCGACTTTGAGCAGGAGCAGATCAAACCAGACGTGGAGGTCAAACAGACAGAGGTGAACGCCGTGCACAGAGAGGTGAACGGAGGACCGCCGCCGAGCACCGAGCCCAGCGGGAAAAACAACTGCATATCGGACGCAATGGAGAAGAAGCCGGGAGAGAACGCTAAGAAACGTGGGTTCGAGGAGGTGGAGCAAGGCGGTGCACAGAGCATGGAGGTGGAGCAAGTGCAGGTGAACGGGAAGACTGAGGGAGGCGTTCCTGCAGAAAACAACTCAGAACCGGCCCACAGCGAGCCTCAGAAAGAGCCCGTCAAGTCTCTGATGAACGGGAACCTCGCGTCCGACGTCTGTCACCTGCCTCCTCTGAAGGTCCCGAAACTGGAGAACCACGTGGCGGACAAAGGAGACTCCTTGGCGTTGGATAGCGAGCCTGCTAAGCCTCCATCCTCCACCCCTTCTCTCCTGAATAGTAAAAGTTCTGAAGGTTTGAAGACCACCACCACCACAGACGCCCCGAACACAGACCTGACATCTCAAACAGGAAGTCCCGCAGTCTCCTCCCGGGCCGCCGTCCCACAGAAAACCAAACTTCCAACGTCCACTTGCAGCTCCATGACGATCAGTAAAGAGTACTCCACCAAAGGCCGGGTCAGCCTCCTGCGGTTCTACAAGTCCAGGAAGGCACGCTCGGGTACAGCACTGCCGTCCTACCGCAAGTTCGTCACCAAGAGCAGCAAGAAGAGCATCTTCATTCTGCCCAACGACGACCTGAAGAGGATGGCGAGGAGAGCGGGCATCAGGGAGGTGCCCATCTTCAACTACAACGCCAAGCCCGCCCTGGATATCTGGCCCTACCCCTCGCCTCGACCCACCTTCGGGATCACGTGGAGGTTCGTAGCACAGAGTCACATGATGAAGCTATTGAAGTGTCTTTGCATGTCTGTTTTTTCTATAACTCAGTACTTCTTTCTCACAATTACAAATTAAGATCAGCATCTCTATTTCTACCCCCCCCCCCCTCTTCAGGTACCGTCTGCAGACAGTGCGCTCTCTGGCCGGGGTCAGTCTGATGCTCCGGCTGCTGTGGAGCTGCCTCCGCTGGGACGACATGGCCGTGAAGCCGTCTGCAGCTGTAGGGACGACTCGCAAGGGTGAGGAGAACTTTTTCTAGTTCCTTTCCTTCCCCTTTAGATTCCTTTCCTATCTTTCCTATCCCTTTAGATTCCTTTCCTATCTTTCCTATCCCTTTAGATTCCTTCCCCTTTAGATTCCTTTCCTATCCCTTTAGATTCCTTCCCCTTTAGTTTCCTTTCCTTTAGATTCCTTTCCTTTCCTCTGTATTAATGAGGATTAATGCTGATATGTTGTCTCCCCCACAGAGACCACGGAGACGGACATCACCACCACAGAGATCATCAAGCGTAGAGACGTGGGGCCGTACGGGATCCGCTCGGAGTACTGCGTCAGGAAGATCATCTGTCCGCTCGGAAACAGAGACACCCCCAAAGGTGACGTCTTAAAACCAGAAACTGTGGAGGAATCAAATGCAAAATAAAGTTAAAGGGATCTCCTGCTAACATTAATTACTGGAGAGTGAATTAATGAAGTCTGTCTCTCTCTTATCCCATGAATAGAAACCCCCACTCCCCAGAGGAAGGGTCTTCGCTCCAGCGCCCTGAGACCGAAGAAGCATGAACCAGCAAAGCCTACTGGTCCTGTGGCCGTGGAGACCTGGGTCCCTGAGGAGGAAATGGAGCTGTGGGAGATCAGGGCTTTCGCTGAGAGGTGAGGAAACGAGGAACTGCTGCTTCAGTCCTCCCGTTCAGGTTTGTAACTCTGATTCATCCTGATGGAGCTCTGATCTCTATGTCCCGGCTCCAGGCTGGAGAGGGAGAAGTCTCAGGGCATCGACTCCTCTAAGAGCGGCAGCACCCTGAAGACGGCCGAGGAGGTCAAAGCTCATCTGGAGAACCAGCTGAAACAGGCCAGACTGGCTGCACAGCAGGTGGGCACGCACACACACACACACACACAATTCTTCTGGATTTCCTTTTACTTTATACTCCTTTTTCTGTTCCTTCATCTTCCTTTCCTATCCCTTTGGATTCCTTTCCTAATCCTTTCCTTTATATTTCTGTTCCCTTCTTTCTCTTTCATATATTTCCTAAATGTTTCATCATTTTGTTACAGAAGCGTCTGGAGCAGCAGAGACCAGGAACCCCTGCCACGCCTCCCTCTTCTTCCTCACCCTGCCCCTCCCCCAGCACCCCGGCGTCCACCATCCACAGGCTGGGGGGTCAGGTGACCTCTGGGACGAAGATGGTTCTCGCCACCAAGCTGGGCTCTCCGGTTTCCTTCCAGCAGGACAAGAACTTCCACCAGTCCTTCGCCTCCTGGGTGAAGCAGGGCCAGAACAACAGCAGCTCAGGTGAGACGGCGGGAGGATGAGGAGCAATTAGAGGATCTTAATTGACATCAGATCATCGTCTCACCCATCATGTCTCGTTAGAAGCACTAGTCTGTCACATGATCAGATTGTTAGTCGTTGGGATCCCTTTTCCATCTTCACTTCTTGGGGAGGCAGTAGCTTAGTCTGTTAGGTCTTTGCTTGGGAACCAGATGGTCAGCGGTTCAAGTCCCCGAACAGACACTGCTCCAGAGGCTCTGAGTAACAGCTGCGTTTTGCTCCTGATATATTATACCTTGATACAACATTGGGTTTAATGACGGCGTGGTTTCCCTGTCTGTAGTTAATTATTCGCAGTCGTGGGTGGATTCAGCTTGCATTTAAAAGACAAGGTGACATGTTTCATCTAACTACGACTCATCTTTCTGAAGTACACCCAGGCTCCAGCCTCCAAATATTAAAAAATAGACGTGAATATACATCATAGATTTCATTTGCATCCTCCATTTCCATTTATTCATTTACTTTGTCCATTTTTCACATCGGTTAATATGATTGACTTGCCATTAAAGCTTTCCGGCTAGTGGTGTCCACTTTCAATCCTGTTAAACCTGCATCTTCAATTGGAGTCCTTTATATCCTATATTAGCTGTGGCCTCGGAGGGACGTCCACCAATCAGGGTTCGATCCCCAGTCAAAATGGGCAAGGTAATGAACCTCAAATTGCTCCAGAGGTGATTTATAAGCAGCTAACTTGCATAAATGTAATGTAAACGAAACATAAAGCCTGTCATTGGAATTTCAACATATGGCAAAGGAGTGATCCCAAATATATACCAAATATTAGCCCCTTACCACACTGTGGACACCACAGCCGGACCCTGGCTCTGGTGGGTTAGCCTGACAGCAGGGGGCTTGCTGTGTGTTGCAGCCTCCCCTGCAGCCAGCAGCATCACCACCACCTCAGAACAAAGCTTCTCTATGACGGTGGCGGGCCCGATGCTCGCCGCCAAACTCCCGCTCCCCGCTAACAGCAAGATTGTCACGCTCAACATGCCCACCACTCAAGGAGGTACGGAGTACGAGGGGGCATCCATTTCCGCTGGTTTGTGCTAACACTAGCCAGAATGGATGGAAAAGGGTTGTGGGAGAAATCTATCGAGTGGTGCAGGGAGGATGTATTCAATTTGACCTTGAAGGCAGCAGCTCCCTGGTTCCCTCCATTAGAGCCAATTGGATTAATCCATGTGATTTTGGATTATTGCAGAAAATAATCTCTGAAACAAACGTTTATGATGCTTACAGGTTTAGTTCAGCAGAATAATCTCCACATATCAGCTCTCTGATTTCTGAAGTGAAAAGCTAACGTTGGGCTATAAAGCAACTACAGCATGGTCACATGACTTCACGTCTCCACCGCTAAGCTAAAGGAGGCTAATGTTGGGCTATGAAGGAACTACAGCATGGTCACATGACTTCACGTCACCACCGCTAAGCTAAAGGCGGCTAATGTTGGGCTATAAAGGAACTACAGCACGGTCACATGACTTCACGTCTCCACCGCTAAGCTAAAGGAGGCTAATGTTGGGTGTGATGACGTTTAGTCGTCTCATTTAGACATGTTTTCAAATCTTCCAGTGGGGTATTTATTGACGTATTTTATATTGTAGAACAAAACGTAAATACCTTAGACCTTATTTAGGGCCAACATCCAAAAACACATTCAGAAAACCATTGACTTCCAGGTGAGGGAACAGGAAGTGCTCAAATGCTGAGTCAAATCTGGATTTAGGACTCATTCCTGCACCACTTTAGTGGCACTGAGCATGGATGGATTTTTTAATTTTCTCAATCGTGAACAGGTCGCTGTCTTTTTTCCGCCTGTTTGTGTATAAACGAGTTCTCTGATGAACTGAAGCTTCTTGAGTTGCTTCCGTGCTCTCCCCCTCACACAGTGCATGCCCCGCTGCTTCTGTGCATCCTCCACCTGTATCCCCCGATGCATATCTGCTTCTTTCACTTAGTAAATGTTGCTTATCCACAGGTGTAGTCCAGCAGAAGGTCCTAGGTATCTTCCCCTCCGGTCCCCCTGCTAACCTGAGGACCTACAGCACGTTACATCCAACCACTGGAAACATGAACCTCAGAGCCTCCAACACCACCACCCCCCCGCAGCAGGTCTGTGTCTATCTCCAAGTCCTTTTTAGTTGTTACTCTGTTGAGGGAAATATAAAGCACAATGAATGATGATTTAATCTTTTTGTTTGTGTGTGTTTCAGACCGTCACAACAGTAGGCCAAATCCAATCCAGCACCACACCCACCCCGGCTACCTCTGTGGGCGCAGCGATGGTCAGGTGTCCAGCGTTGACTCAACAAGGTGATCTGTCTACCTGTGTAATATCCATTAGCAAATGAATGTCTGAGTGGCTCATGCCTGACACCTTGTTACACATAGTTTTGTATTTACTCCTCAATGTTTAATGCAAGACCGTGCTGCAGTTTCAACATTAGCCCCTTTAGCTTAGCGGTGGTGACGTGAAGTCATGTGACCGTGCTGTAGTTCCTTTATAGCCCAACATTAGCCTCCTTTAGCTTAGCGGTGGTGACGTGAAGTCATGTGACCGTGCTGTAGTTCCTTGAACAAGGGAGATGCCTGAAAGGAATGAATGGACTCCAGTTGTTACAAATAATAAAACCCTCTCTCTCCTCCAGGCCTGCCTCAGCAGACGACTACACAGACAGGTTCTGGTTCTACCCCCCTGCAGACGCCTCAGAGAGCCCCTGCACCATCACCTCATGCGGCCCCCCAGACCCCTGCAGCCACGCCCACGCCCAGCAGACCCCAGCAGGGTCAGGTGAAGCTCACCATGGCTCAGCTCATGCAGCTGACGCAGGGCGCTCAGGTGAGGAACACGTCTACTGCATCTTCATCATAGCCTTGGACCCGTAACCCATCTTAGTCCCCCCTGCTTCTACTACCACTGCCATTTATTTATGTATTATTATTATTGTTATTATTATTATTATTATTGTTATTATTGTTATTATTATTATTATTATTATTTTATTATTTTATTATTATTTTTATTATTATTTTTATTATTTTTATTATTTTTATTATTATTATTATTATTATTATTATTTTTGTTGTTGTTGTTGTTGTTGTTGTTGTTGTTGTTGTTATTATTATTATTATTATTTTTATTTGATTGATTTATTATTTATTTATTTGTTTACTCTTTTATTTGCTCTACTTGTTTGTTTTATTTGTTTTCTGTCTGTGCTCTCAGTGTAATGCATCACTGTCCTCTCTCCTGCAGGGGGGGAACCCAGGTCTGACGGTGGTGATCCAGGGTCAGGGTCAGACCCAGGGTCAGCTGCAGATCCTCCCCCAGGGGGTGACGGTCGTCCCCAGCCCGGGGCAGCAGCTCATGCAGGCAGCCATGCCCAACGGCCAGGTCCAGCGCTTCCTCTTCACCCCCGTTACCCCTTCGTCATCCCCCTCCTCACCCACTACGACCCCTCAAATGCCGACTCAAACCAGAGCCCCCGCACAAGTCCAGACTACCCCCTCCTCCCTGACACAAACAAAAATGGTCGCCCCTCTTCCTGTCACGATGCAAATGCCGAGTTTGGCCCCCATGCAGACCAAAGTGGCAGCACAATCTCAGATATCCTCACCCACTTCCCTCCCACATGTAAAACCCCCTGTTCCCTCCGCAGCGATGACTCAAACCCCTACACATGTCTCCAGCCTCACCCCGGGGGGTTTCCCTGCACAAACCCCTGTTTCACTTCCTGTCCTTGCACCTCAAATCCAGACACATGTGTTAAGCCCCGCCCCTTCTTTAGCCCCCACCTCAGTCAAAACCTCCCCCCAAATGGCTGCATCTACAAACTTGGTTCAGATCCCAGCGTCCGCCTCCCTCCCCTCCCCCGTCAGAGTCCCGACCTCGGCTCTCGCCCCCGTCTCCTCCCCAGTGATAGGTGTGGTCTCCACCCAGGTCTCTGTCCCCTCCCCGGGGAGAGCTCTGACTCAGATCCAGGGCCCCCCTCACGTTCCTCTTCATGCTGCTGTGGCCAACGCTGTCGTCACCCCCGTCACCGCCACCGCTACAACACCTTCAGTGCCAGGTAAGGAACATGCATCCAATAATATACGGAATACAACACGTGTCAATAGAATGGAAAACTTATAAAAATAAAAACTGAAGAAAATATTTTGAATAAATGCTAAATCTAGGAAATAAATAATATCAAATATAAAAAAGCACTAAGATGTTTTAAAACAAAATGAAAGAACATTTGGAGAAAATAAATGAACACATTTATTAAAATAATTAAAAAAATGAAAGTAAAAAAAAATGTTTAAGTAAATAATAAAATTTGTTAAAACAAAAAATGAACTTTGGAGAAAAGTTGTTCAAAAAATAAAATGTGTAGTAATAATTAAAAATATATATAAATGAGTTTAATGTGAAGATGCAATGTCACGCATTGGACCCGTTCAGCAACACCTGCTACTCCTCTCTGCAAGCTGCAGCACTAAAGCTGGTCAGCGCAAGTTTCACTGTACAGAAGATTTAACCTAAAGAATTCAGTTAAATACAAAAATGAGTTATAAAATAAAATATATAAAATGTGTAAATATAAACCGTACACTTTTGAGATAAAGCCCAAAAATATGAAGTAGAAAACCTCTCCCCCCTCTTAACGACGGTTTGTCCTCCTTCTGCTTTTGGTCTCTTTGTTGATGCTTCTCTCCTCTCCTGTTGCAGCTCTGACGGAGCAGCGGGCGGCTCAGCACCAGGTCTGGACCACGACCTCATCTCAAGCTCAGACCCCCCCCTCAGCCTCCCTACACTCCCCCATCCCCTCCCTACCTCAGGGGTCCCCCCCAGGACTCCCTGCGGTGGTGTCAGTGCAGCAGGTGTCTCAGATCCCGGTCTCAGCTGTGCAGGTCCACATGGGCCTCCCGGTCTCCTCTGTAGTGACCACTGTCAGACCCTCACAGCCTCAGATCCAGACTCCACACTCCCCCCAGCGCCAGGCCCAGATCCGGGCCCAGATCCAGGTCCAGCCGTTCGGCCAAGTGCAACACATTCAGGCCCAAGCACAAGCCCAGAACCACGGCCAGGTCCGGGTTCAGTTCCAGCCTCAAACGCGAAACCAGCCTCAGGTCCAGTACCAGTCCCAGGTCCAAACCAGGGTCCAGCCTCAGTACCACCCACAGATACAGGCCTCGTTTCAGCCCCAGGCTCAGCAGCAGGTCCAGACTCAGGCCCAGACCCAGCTCCATCCCCAGGTTCAGGTCCAGTTCCAGCAACAGAGCCAGGTTCAGCCTCAGGCCCTGCAGCAACCCCAGGTCCAAACACAAGTCCAAACCCAGTTCCAGGTCCAGCAGCAGCAACCCCAGGTCCAAACTCAAGTACAAACCCAATTCCAGGTCCAGACCCCGCAGCAGCAGATTCAGATCCAAGCCCAGCCCCAGGTCCAAGCCAAGCTCCAGGTCCAGTTCCAGTCTCAGAACCAAACCCAAGTCCAGGTCCAGTCCCCCATCAGGCACCAGCTCATCACGGTCCCGGGCCTCCAGCAGCCGGTGCAGCTCCTCTCCGCTCTGCCCCCCCACGTGGCGGCTCAGATCAAGCCCAGATCCAGGCCCAGCAGCAGGGCGGCGCCGTGCCGCAGCAGATCAAGCTGCAGCTGCCCATCCAGATCCAGCAGGCGACGGGGGGGCAGATCCAGACCCACCAGATCCAGAACGTGGTGACCATCCAGGCGCCGGCCAGCGTCCAGGAGCTGCAGAGGATCCAGCAGAAACCAAAGAAGAAGAAGCAGCAGGAGGGGAAGAGGGAGCCGAAGGACCAGAACCTGCAAGCCGTCAGCCCGGGGGGGGATGGGGTCCAGAAACAGGTGGGACTCAGAATTTCAATCAACAACGTTTGATTTGAGACGGAATATTAACAGGAAGTAAGGCTGGGAAACATCACAGTATTCCTCATTTATTGAAATGATAGCTCAATAATATACAGTGTGTGTTCTGAGGCTGGACTTTTAGGAAATACTGAAACTAATATCCTTTAATAACTTAGTGTGTCAAAGCAAAGAAAAGCCAGAAAATTTGAGAAAATGGAAAATGATATTCATTTTATTTTCAAATTATTATTTAAAAATCTACAAAGAGTAAACATTTGTATTTAAAATATTAAATAATATAATCGTATTTCTATTGTTTAACAGTTTTAAAAATGCTTACATAAAAATAAGAACTATAAAAGCAGGTTTTTTGGTTTGATTTAATCCTACTGTAAGGAAAAGAAAATAGATTAAAAAACGTCATTAGTTTCATTTATAAAAGAAAAATATATAAATAATTAAAAAAAAGAATCCAAAATGTGAGACGATATTAAAAGTAGTATCCTGATATTGGGTATAATATCTCTTTATTGGCCTGGTCTAACTGGTTGTGTTTGCAGGCGGCGGTGAAGCAGAACGCCTCGGCGGAGCAGCTGAAGCAGAAGAAGAGTCTCGCTGCGGCCGAGAGGGAGGAGAACCAGAGGTCTGAATCACACACCCTCTACTCCTCCCACAGCGGGGACATTTACAGTCACAGCAGCATCAGATCCTCAGGGTGTTGGCATAGTGCTGACAAAATTTGAAGTCGATTGGTGGAATCTGTAGGAGGAGGCACCCTAAAATGACCCAAAAACGCCATAAAGTTCAAAACGCCCGACGTCCTGTTGGGTTTACGGTCTCGCTCCAATATACTTTATTTGACGTCTCCATGTGTTGCATACACACACCAAATCTCATTTTAGGATTTAAAAAAGTAGTCAAAAAATATATACAAAATGTGTAAATACAAACTGCACACTTTTCCTTGTGTTGCATACACACAGATCTCATACATGTAGGACATGCACAAATATAGGGCCTGGGTTCCTGTTGAGATATTTCGCCACGCATTATTTCACAAACATTTTCACCAGGTTTTAATTTTCTGCAACAAAAACCCAACGTATTTGAATTTGTTTAATCTATGATTCCTTTTGGGAATAATAAGCATAACTCTTTGGATTGCTCAGAGTCTGATGTACTGTAAAACAAAGTGTGCATTCCAGTGTTTTAAATGTAGCATTCTCCCTCCCCCAGCTGACCCCCGTTGCCTCTGCCTCCCCTCTTGTTTTCAGGATGATCGTGTGCAACCAGGTGATGAAGTTCATCCTGGACAAGATCGAGAAGGACGAGAAGCAGGCGGCCAAGAAGAGGAAGAAGGAGGAGGTGGTGGAGCAGAAGCGCTCCAAACAGAATGCCTCCAAGCTGACGGCGCTGCTGTACAAACACAAGGAGCAGCTGAAGTCCGAGATCCTGAAGAAGAGGGCTCTGCTGGACAAGGACCTGCAGCTGCAAGTCCAGGTCAGCGCACGCTCAAATAATCCCCTTTAATCTCATATCTGTTATTTAAAGTCCACTCTCTTTGTCTGACAATGTTTGTCTACTATTAGAACACATTTTATAGACTGTTACACTGTAGCTGAGCTTCAGCGCTCAGTCTGACAGCCGTGCAGCGAGGAGGAGGATCATCATACGGAGAGTAAAGTCACACCCTCACAAGCAACAACATGCAGTGTCCCAGCGGCCGATCAGCTGCCTCAAATGAACCTTTAGGTCTTTGTGAGGACAGTTTTCGTCTGACAAACAAAAACAAGCTTTTCCTACAATTAATAAAGTCATTAATTGACACAAGCCAGCGCCCTTCTCAAAATTGTAATTCAAGTCGAAAAAGACGCTGCGCTTTTTCTCATGGGACTAAATGGGACTCTGTTCTCCTCGTAATTTCTTGAAATAAGAAGCTGAGGAAAAGGCGCTGTGTGGATTGCATTTCTGTATTTTTTTATCTGTGAAACAACCTGTTTTCATTTGGGAAATAGGTTTCAGTTAGCCTCCCGTTTGTGAACTGAATAACTCCATGAAGAGATGGAAACCAGTATGCAAAATGTAAACAAACAGAACAGAGAGAAAACCATATCTCAGGCTCCAATAAAAAGCTAGAATACAATCAAAATTCAAACGTAGGCGATCAACGAGAGAGCTTTCTAACAGTAAATAAGGAGTAGCACTCAGAGGAGGTCCAATCATGATGTCCCTGTGTTTCCCAGGAGGAGCTGAGGCGGGACATCGCTCGCCTGCAGAAGGAGAAGGAGAAGGCCAGAGCGGCCATCACTCAGGCGGCGGCGGCCACAGTGAAGGCCGCTGCCGCCGCCTCACACACTTCCTCACACTCCTCCCATCACGCCTCACATTCCTCCCACAGCGCACACACCTCGCCCACCTCCTCCTCCTCTTCGTCACACAAACGTAAGCGGGAGGAGGAGCGGGACAAAGACAGGAACCGGATCAGGGACCGGCATCACGACAAGGAGAAGAAACGGGAGCGGGATAAAGATCGGGATAAGGAGCGGGATAAAGATCGGGAACGCTGTAGAGATGATAAAGATAAAGACCGGGAAGGGGAGAGGGAGAGGGAGAAAGAGAGGGACAGACATCGGGACAAAGAGAAGGACAAAGAGCCGGACAGAGACAAAGACAGAGACAAACACAAGAAGAAGAAGAAGCCCTCGTCCTCCTCCAAGGATCACAAGAAGGAGCCCAAGCTGTACTGTGTCTGCAAGACGGCCTACGACGAGTCCAAGTGAGTCATGCACCCGCTGTCAGAGGGATTTGAGCCTCTGCAGACCATTTACATGTACTGAAACCTATATAGCACTACAGGGAAGGGAGAACCCCAAGGAGCCTAACTGGGGCCCTTTAATTTGAGACTTTGACCAGTATTGGAGTATTTTAAGACCCTAGTGTTTCTGCTTTAACGTAAGTAAAGTATCTGAGGACCTCCCCCCTTAACCCTCTCCTCCTCTCAGGTTCTACATCGGCTGCGACCTGTGCTCCAACTGGTTCCACGGGGCCTGTGTGGGCATCACGGAGAAGGAGGCCAAGAAGCTGGAGGACTTTGTCTGTGACGACTGTAAACGCGGTCAGGAGGGGGGGAGCACCGAGGAACTGTACTGCATCTGCCGGACCCCCTACGACGAGTCACAGTGCGTACCCTCTCACACCTGTAGTGACGTCACGTGTTCCTCCTCCGTGTTTAACCCCCTGTGGTTCCCCCCCCCCCCTCCTCAGGTTCTACATCGGCTGCGACCGCTGTCAGAACTGGTATCACGGGCGCTGCGTGGGGATCCTGCAGAGCGAGGCGACGCACATCGACCTGTACGTCTGTCCGCAGTGTCAGTCCACCGAGGACGCCATGACGGTCCTCACGCCGCTCACAGACAAGGACTACGAGGGGCTGAAGAGGATCCTGCGCTCGCTACAGGTACGGGAGACTGGTGTCGGTCCGGCTGCCTTTACTCACAGGGGATCAAATGTTCATTTTATTTTCTAATTATTAGTTTCAAATCTACAAAAATGTATATATTTATATTGAAAACATTATCAAATGTAATCCTATTTTTATGGTTTAACAGTTTTAAATGTTTTTACATCAAAAATAAAACAAAGGAAACAATAAGGCCTGTTTTTGGTTTTGATTTCTTTATACTGGAAGGAGAAGAAAATAGATTTTGAAGCACAAAAAATAGGGCTGCACAAATAAATGGTGTTGTTGTGCAGTCAGGCGGGGGGGCTGACTTTCTCTGCAACATCAATGCAACTTGCTTTATTTCAGGTTCATTGAGGCAGGGTTTTGTCGCGCCACACGGGGAATAAGATCCCCTGTCCCAACACATCTAGTGGCTCCCTTTATACGTACATTCATGCGCATGCCTGTCAAATGTTTGCAATATTCTTAGTAACGTAAAAGCTACCATCCTAAATTATGCATCGAAAAACTAAACAACCAAAAGGCATTTCTCGCCTTGGGAACTTTCTAGATACCTAAATGGATGTCTTGATATCCGAAGTGCTTTCCTAAACGATTGCAAAATATTCTATATGACTTAAATGTGTCTAATCGATATACAGCGATTGCTGCGTTACAAAATGTAAACCGTAAACTTCACAGTCCAGGTTTTGTATTATTGGGACCCTGATTATCTTTCTGTTACTTCTACAGACTCATAAAATGGCGTGGCCTTTCCTGGACCCGGTGGACCCCCACGACGCTCCGGATTATTACCGCGTCATCAAGGAGCCGATGGGTAAGACCTGGATCACAGCGATTCTTCCGGACTAAATGCTCCAGATTAAAAAACGTTAATCACATATTTCTCCGTCCCCTCGTAGACTTCTCCACGATGGAAACCCGTCTGCAGAAGCGACACTACCACAAGCTCACGGAGTTTGTGGCGGACGTGACCAAAATCTTCGACAACTGTCGCTACTACAACCCCAACGACACGCCCTTCTTCCAGTGTGCCGAGGTGCTGGAGGCCTTCTTCGTTCAGAAGCTCAAAGGCTTCAAAGCCAGCAGGTAAACATCTGCTGAACATCAGGGTCTCTCTCCCTCCATGAAGTCACTCACTTTCACCTCTTTGTTTCCCACTGGTCCACAGCAGAAAGAGCTTTACCTGCAGACTGGAGTCACTGCGGCTCAGCTGACGTAACCCAACAGAGCTGACACTCATTAGGACCAAAATAATAATTGTAACAAAACTCCCAAAATAATATTTAGTCCTATTCCTTCTGTTTGTGATCCTCATTTTCTTTTTTATCAGAATACTTTATAATACATATTGATATAAAATGTTGGAGTAAAAATGTGCAATAGAGAAAAATACAGATATATTTCTGTGTTTTTAAACAGAACTTGACGTTGGATGTCCAATTTAACATAAATATAGATAAATAGGTATTTAATATAAACATCTATAAATATAAGAAGCTCGAATAAAATATCTATTAAAATAAAATATTGATAGGAGCCCAAGTTAAAGTCAAATATGCAATAAAACCTCAAATAAAATAGAAGTAAATAATAATATAAACATATGAAGCTCAAATTAAAGGTCCAATAATAAAATGTAAAAAGACAAAAAATTAAAATGAAAATAAATGAAATAAAGTGTAAATATTTTTATAACTTTAGAAGTAAAATGTCCAATAAAAAATGAACTTAAAAAAAATATAGACATCAGAAATAAAATAAAATATTCGTGGAATAAAAGATAAAATAAAAGTATTTATTTAAATAAAGAAAGTAAGATTGTACCATAAAGATTCAATTAGAATAAAGATATGTATGTAAAATAAGTCCATTTATTAGATGATAGTCATATAAAAAGTAATAATTTATTAACATAAGAAGCTGGTTAAGCAATAAAGATAGTACAAGTAAAACGTCCAATCAAAGATCAAATAGGGGCTGGATTTGGACTCTTTCTGCCCATTACGTCTTCACAGATCCGGTGTCTCTCTCGTGTGTGTGTATCGTGTCACGTTGCATTTGTGTGTGTTCACCTTTGCTGCATGCCTTTTTGATTTACGCCATCCCATTCTCTCTTTTCTTACAGATTGTCAGATTCTTAAAGTAGCTGCAGTCTGGACTGGATGCTGGCCTCTCTATAAAACAAAAAATGACAGCAAAAAAAAACATAATTTAAGAATGAAATTACACACACACACACACACACACACACACACACACACACACACACACACACACACACCAAATGTGCTTTCATGTAGACGCCTGCAATTTCACATTTTTGGTAATCAGTTTAGTCAGAAAATGCAATCAAGGGCCACTTTCTTCTCATTACTTCCTCAAATCCGGCCTAAACCCCAGTAGCTTTCTTGTCTTAATCTTGATTTTAAATGCATTTATTGTATTTATTTTCTGAGTTCCATAGATAACTTGTCCACCTCACCGGATATTAAAATAAACCGATATATAAAGCTGCATATTTTATTATATAGAGATATTTATGAGAAGTTTTGTATGTTACATCCCCTTTGAGTTTGATTGAGCTGGTTGTTAAGATCTTGAATGTACATACTTTTTTATCATGTACAGCGGTCATGTGTTTTGAATGTTTTAATTATGAAATCAATCATTTTTAGGTGGTATTATTTTAAAAACTGTACTACAAAGCGCTTCACAACCTCAGATTGGAAGATCTCCTCCCTGAATAAAGGCATTCCCAGATATTTCCTCCTGCAGGCTTCCCCGCTGTTGCAGCCTCTTTGTTTTGTTTGTCGCAGAAACTAAATAGAAATTCACGAAGGGCTCTCAACTCTCCCCCTCTCTCCACATCCTGTAGGTCTCATAACAACAAGCTACAGTGTTCGACGGCCTCTTAGAAAAAGCAGCGCACATTTCTCAAACAACAAAAAAATGCACTTGCCAAGAAAATGGCTTTTTTTCTGAACTGTGTGACGGGAGTGTCGTGCTGCGTTCAGGGTCCCCTTTGACGCTCTGAAAGGGACCTTTTTTTTGGACCTGTGTTCATCAGTGGGACTGTACTGAGGAGCGTTTCAGAAGGCGGTTTACCTCGGAGAAAAGACTCTTTAATCCATGTTTATTTTTTGGGATCTCAGTCTTTTCTCATTCTTTTTTTTCTTGTTTAACAAAAGGCCATCCTTGTGGTCGACATTTCCAATGAGAAATTTGAATATCGACGAACAATAGCTGAGTTTTACTGAGCATCAAGTGTCTAAATTAGCATTTTTCCCACTTTTTGTTTGGAAAGACGGTTGTACTGACACGTGGCCGCAGTAGGGCGCTTGGTTTTAAGTCTGTGACCTACTGATCGAACAGTAATAAGCTATTGTAAATGGATCGACTGACTCAGAAGGATGGCACGATAAATCTGAAGGTTTCTGCCCTGTTTGTAAAAAATAATGATTATAATTGTCCAATTTTCACCTGATTTGTTTTTCTTTTTTTGTATTACATCTGAAGAAATATTGATGTATATGGAACTTAATAAAATATAAAACATGGATTTCTTCCTGGATGTGTAAAAATGTTTTTTAAACTTGATTATAATAATAAAAAATGTATGAATTTGGGGACATTGTTGCTTATAATTAATGAATTCATATATATCATATATGAAAAGTCATAATTATAGAAATTGGGAGATTAAAACACAAATTATGAAACAAAAATCTGATATTATAGAAAAAAATAATGATGTATAGTCAGCATTATGAGACACGTGTACAAGTTATGGGGTAAAGTCATAATTACGGGATGAAGGGTCACAATTATGAATCATAATTAGGAGATAAAAGTCCAAATAAATCAATAAATTGAAATTAAGAATTGAATGCGTCCTAATTATTGGATAAAATGTAAGTATTTAGAGAAAACCATGATATAAAGAGTATTTGTGGAATAAAATGTCAAAAAAAGTCCCAATTATGAGGTTAAAAAAAAGTCATAATTATGAGGAAAAACGCAAAGATTTATGATTTAAGAAAAGATATCAAATATAACATTTCAAGTGTAATTCACGAGATTTTGAAATGAAGAGGTTGAAATTATGAGATGTCATAATTACGGGATAAAAATCGAAATGATGATAAAGTCATGATTATGGGTTAAAACGTCAGTATTTAGAGATGAAAAAGTTGAAGATATGAGATGAAAGGGGTGACAAGAGTTCCCATATGTAGTACCAAAGAACAATGCCGTTTTCTATTTTAAATAAAGTAAATTGTACCAAAAAAAGCATTTCCTGACATTGTTCTAGTGATGTCTTCCAAGAATTACTCGGACGGTTAGTTCTTTGTAAGTGTCATTCCATGAGGAACGAAACCTTCAGATCCAGGATCGGTTTATCCTTCACAAACCTCCAATGAGAAACAAGAACGCCTTTCAAAACCCGACCCAGGATCATATTCCATGCAGTGTGATTTTGCCGCGCAACGAGATATCGCGATAGCTATGCTACGACACTTCCTGTTCCTTCGTGATTTCGTTCAAACGGACCAATGAGCGGAGGCAGCTGGATGCTTCTGCTCAAACGGACCAATCAGAAAGCTCAGTTTCAGTAATTTAAAGGTCTGTGCGGCACTTTCGCGTATTACAACCTCTGCGCGAGAGCCAGGTAAGAACGTGTCTGCTGCTTGTGAAGCTTTATATGAGGAAAAGTCATTTAATCTTTGACACTAAACAGTTTTGCATACTTTTCTGTGGTTTATTAACGATATTACCAACTTTAGCTGGCTGTCAGTGGTTTGTTTTGATGGAAAACCGTCAGCGAAAAGTGATTTTTAACCGTATTTCTTTTGCTTTCTGTGCAGGAATAACCACTAAACCACATTTAAACTGCTGCTAAGCTTCCCTGTCACTTGCAAAAATGTGTGAGAACGCCGACCGTCTGAACAAATTCAAGAACAAAGGCAAAGATGCCAATGTGAGGGGTTTTTCTGCAACATTTGTCCCTGATTTTCGGTTCTTAATCCACACGCTTGAGATTAAAATGTGACTTTAATGTCATGTAAATACAGGAACTTCGACGCAGGCGGGTGGAAGTGAACGTGGAGCTCCGAAAGGCGAAGAAAGATGACCAGATGTTCAAAAAGAGAAATGTGACAGTGGACCCTGAGGAGGCCACTTCCCCTCTGCAGGAGAGGACCCAGAACTGTCAGGTTAGCGTTTTAAAATCCTCTTATAATCACAGCAGATGTTTATCTATTGTTCCAGCTGATGTTGCAGCGTTTACATGTGGTTTTATATGCAGAAAACACCATAATGATGTAATAAAACAACCATTTTGTGGTTCCATCTTTGAAACCAAAGTATATCTGGCTCTGCTGCTGAGCTGAGAGGCTGTTAGTTGAGGAATGTAAGGGGTCGGTTTTCACCACAGACCCCACCCTTAACTTACAACCAACTTCTTTTTCTGCTGCTTGTATAGTCTATGCATTCATGTCTTTGTTAACCCCCCCCCCCCCCATATATGTTTTATTTAATCACATTTTCATCATTCCTATTCAAAACTTTGCATACATTTTTTCTGCAGTCTATGGATTGATTGACGCACGAATACTCAGAGGTTCAGACTTCTAAAAGTGTGCTAATGTTGAGTTATGAAATTTAAATCGGCTTGGAATTTAAAAAAAGATTTATCCATCCATCATCACTTAAGATTTCAAAAATATTCCTTAGGGTATCATCATTTATTTGTGTGAATGAAATACATAGACCTCCATCAACTGCCTTCTTTCTTTCGGCTGTATCGACAACATTGGTTACGAGATAATTTCTCAAAGCAAAGGTTAAAATACCGACCTGACTGCAGCCTCACGTGTTGAGTGTTATGGTTGGAATAAAACCGCGATAGAAATTGGAAAATGACAAGGGATTGTTCTGTTTAGGCGTCATGTTCACATCTCGTTGTTGTTGTTGTTGTTGTCTATAATATTTCGAGACAATTTAGCTATATTAAAACTTCATCAGCTTCGAAAAGGATGAAGAGGAATACAAAAGGGAGAGGGTTTGTGTTATTTGTTTTAATCTCCCCTGTATTTGTTCTCCTGGGCAGACCTTCAGACAGTGGACGGTTGAGGAGATTCTGAGCGGCGTGAACAGCGGAGACGCAGAGTGTCAGCTGCAGGCCACTCAGGCGGCACGGTAACAACAAACACAAATACAAAATCAATCAGGATATTAAGCTTCACATCACACAGTGAATCACTTATTCCTGCCTCTAACTCCTCCTCTCCCGCCCGCAGGAAGCTCCTCTCCCGGGAGAAGAACCCCCCCATCAACCAGCTGATCAGCGCCGGCCTCATCCCGAGGTTCGTCTCCTTCCTGGGGCTCGTCGACTGCCCCCCCACCCAGTTCGAGGCGTCCTGGGCGCTGACCAACATCGCCTCCGGGACGTCGGACCAGACGGCCGCCGTGGTGGAGGGCGGAGGGATCCCCGCCTTCATCAGCCTGGTCACCTCCCCCCACCAGCACATCAGCGAGCAGGCCGTGTGGGCGCTCGGAAACATCGCAGGTAATCAGAGTTATTCATTTACAGAGGACGAAGATAATGAAGTACATTAACTTGAGTACGCTTTATATTTGATCCTACTTTATAATTCTACTCCACTACATTTCAGAAGCCAGTATTGTAGTTGTTACTCCTCTTCAAAATGAGCTCTGCCTTTACCAGCTGTGGTGAACTCAGTAAAGCATCAATTATCCACTTATTTCACATGTATGACTCTGAAATGGAACATTACACATATCAAATACTTCTTCTTAAGCCAACTCTCTATATTTGAGACGCATCTTTCACAAGTTCTACATTCTTTCCAAAAAATGTAGAAATTTCAAGGCCTTCCTTCTCTTAGTATCAAAGGCAGCTGAGAGGTTTTTTACCACTTGCATTTTCCTGAGTTTTTCCCAAAGGACACATCTTTGCTTGGCGGTATTACTTGCAGATTCGTGTTCTTTATCTTGTTGTTCTCTACTGATCTGTTTTAATCGTTTTTTCAGGTGATGGCTCTGCTCTCAGAGACCGGGTGATCAAACATGGCGCTGTGGCCCCTCTGCTCTCTCTGCTGTCCGTCCCCGACCTCTCCGCACTCAGTGTAAGTTATTTTAATCGTTTAAATTAAGATTTATTTGTAGACTTGGTTTGTCCATACATGTACTCCTTTTTTTTTTCCTATATCAGAATTTAGAGGAAAATAAGTGAGCAAATAAGACATGTCATTCTCCTCTCTCCCCACTAGAGGGGGCCATATCTCAACACACTGCCACCTCTCATATCACACTGACCCCTGCTCTCTCTCTCTGCTCCTTGTTCTCTGCAGGTGGGCTACCTGAGGAACGTGACCTGGACTCTGTCTAACCTCTGCCGCAACAAGAACCCGTCCCCCCCCATCACGGCCATCCAGCAGATCCTCCCCGCCCTGGTCCGCCTGCTGCACCACGACGACCGGGAGGTGTTAGCGGACGCCTGCTGGGCCGTGTCCTACCTCACGGATGGGTCCAACGACCGCATCGAGGTGATGGTGCAGACCGGACTCATCCCTCGCCTGGTCAAGCTGCTCGGCTTCGAGGAGCTGCCCGTCGTGGTGCGTGTGAAACCTCAGTAGATGTTTTTCTATTATATAAATACTGTAAGGCAAATGCTTAACCTGGCTCCTCCCTCTCCCCTCAGACCCCTGCGCTGCGAGCCATCGGCAACATCGTGACTGGTACCGACGAGCAGACGCAGGCGGTGCTGGACTCCGGCGCCCTCGCCATGTTCCCCGCTCTGCTGCGCCACAAGAAGGCCAACATCCAGAAGGAGGCGGCCTGGATGCTGTCCAATGTCACGGCCGGGAAGGACTCGCAGATCCAGGAGGTCATCAACGCCGGCATCGTCCCCTACCTGGTGGACGTGCTCGTCAAGGTATGATTTTTTTACATTTTATTTAACTCGTTATTGATTCTACAGGTCTCTCTGCTTCTTTAGAAATCTGATAAAGAAGTTAGATGACTAATGGGAATGAAAGTAGGAGGCCTTTATCTCCTGTAGATATTGGACGCTAATGCTAGTACTAATGGAAATCCTAATCAAGCACTTCAATCTGTAAACCGCTCATTTGCTACATTAGTCATTGTGATTTCCATCTGCCTCATCATCTCTGTTCTCTGCAGGGTGACTACAAAACCCAGAAGGAGGCGGTGTGGGCCGTGACGAACTTCACCAGCGGCGGCTCCGTGCAGCAGGTGGTCTACCTCGTCCAAGCTAACATCCTCGAGCCCTTGCTGAACCTCCTCTCCTCCAAGGACAGCAAAATCGTCCTCGTCCTCCTAGACGCCATCACCAACATCTTCATGGTGAGCACATCTTCAGTGAAAAACACAACCGGTTTGAACAGATACTACTATAGAGCAGTGCAGGGATGTAAACTGACCCTGAAGGCACCGCTAAGCTAAAAGTGGCTAATATTGGGCTATAAAGGAACTACAGCACGGTCACATGACTTCACGTCACCACCTCTAAGCTAAAGGCGGCTAATGTTGGGCTATAAAGGAACTACAGCACGGTCACATGACTTCACGTCGCCACCGCTAAGCTAAAGGCGGCTAATGTTGGGCGTGATGGCGTTTAGTAGTCTCATTTAGACTCTGGTTAGCTACCACTGTTTTTAAATTCACCAGTGGGGTATTTACTGACATGTTTAAAAAAATCTCTTCAGCTTGTGTTTACCACAGACTTCATTTCACAACCAAAACACATTCAGAAACCATTGACTTCCAGATGAGGGGATGGGCAGTGCTAAAATGCTGACTCATTTCCCAGTTTTAGGACTCATTCCTGCATTATTAGAGGTAACGTCACGGCTCTGAAGTAATATTTTATGTGTGTTTTCCTAACAGGCCGGGGATAAAATCGGAGAGTCGGATAAGCTGAGTCTGATGGTGGAAGAGTGCGGCGGACTCGACAAGCTGGAAGCTCTGCAGTGTCACGAGAACGAGATGATCTACAAAGCTTCCCTCAACCTGATCGAGAAATACTTCTCCGAAGAGGTACGTTCCTTAAAACCTATTTTAAAGAAACCTTTTTTACACGTAATATATTATTGGTGTTGACTTTTATGTTCCTTATTTTAAAGGAGGAGGTGGTGCAGTCTGTGGTTCCAGAAGTGACCGACGACGGCTATGCGTTCCAGATCAGCGAAAACCAAACCTCTTTCAACTTCTAGAGACTTTCAACTTTCTGATTTCCTCTTCTTCTCTAAACTTTACTGTACCTCTCGCCTCTCTGCTGTCCGTCTTCTTTCAGTGTGTTGTACATACTGTTTTAATGTGACAAAACGTGACTGTAAATAAAGTTGTTTGTACCACGGGTTTGTGTTTACTGACCTTTATTTTATATACATGAATTTAATTGGGTTTATATTCATATTTGTATTTCATCTTACGTTGGCCATTTTGATTCTATTTTCTTTTACATTTCCATATTGAAAGACAAACATATACTGCGTTATTCTCCAACATAAATAATATAGACAAAAGCGACTGTCATGAAATATATTTAGCATCAATACATAGTTAATTGTAAGTATGAGAAGACACAAATATACAACCTTTTAAAAAATAAAGGTCACCTCCTCGCTGTCCGATGTTTCAGACATATTCTCCTTTTTTATATAAAATGCTCCCAGATGGACTTGAATGCCTCCTGTTCTCCTTTGAAAATGAAGACCGTTTATCCAAAGAGGCAGGAAGACATCCCATTTAAACATGCGCTCAAATAAAATGATTGAGCAGTTCATAAAAATGTACTTTTACCAGTGTCTTTAATTATTTTCCACATTGAAAAACACACTTGACTATAAAAGCAATGAAATATAGAAGCTGACATGACACCTAGAGTAAATGCAGTTTACAGATAATAGTACATTAAAAGAGTACCTGACAGATAATCAGAAATGCACATTGTTGCAGCAAAGAGGCAGTTCTGATAAAGACAAAATAAAACAGTCTCTGGTTAAGGGAAAGCATTTCCTGGTCGTAACTAAAAACTTGTATTAAAGTACTACTCTCAGTGCAGTACTTTCACTTGAGTATTTTTTACACTATAAGTACTTTTACTGAGATAAAGGCTCTAAAAACGTTTTCCACCACTGCCACTAAAGTATAAGATCTGCGAAACTGATGATGGTGAATATAATCAGCCCTTAAATCAGACTTTAGTTCACCTGCAGTAAATCCAGCAGCTACCCTGCAGTATACAAAGCCATTCAAACTAGCTGCACCTTTACCAGCTCTGAGAACACTTTAATGATCACTCATTATAAAACAGATCAGAGATATTATTCTGAAATGGACCAATCAGACAATGACTACTTTTACTGTCGCTACTTTAAGTACATTTAGAGGAGAGTACTTTCTACTTTCACTGGAGGAACATTTAGAATACTTTCACTGTGACAGAGTATTCTACACTCTGGTACTTCTACTTTACTCAAGTACAAGACCTGAGTACTTCTAGTTTTACTCAAGTACAAGACCTGAGTACTTCTACTTTACTCAAGAACAAGACCTGAGTACTTCTACTTTACTCAAGTACAAGATCTGAGTACTTCTACTTTACTCAAGTACAAGATCTGAATACTTCTACTCTACTCAAGTACAAGATCTGAGTACTTCTACTCTACTCAAGTACAAGATCTGAGTACTTCTACTTTACTCAAGTACAAGATCTGAGTACTTCTACTTTACTCAAGAACAAGATCTGAGTACTTCTACTTTACTCAAGTACAAGATCTGAGTACTTCTACTTTCACTGGAGGAACATTTAGAATACTTTTACTGTGACAGAGTATTCCTACACTCTACTTTTACTGAAGTACAAGACCTGAGTACTTGTTCCTCCTCTGGTAACATGTTGGGGAAATGTGAAATCACTCCCCCAAAGAGTGTTGTCGTCACCGGTCAGAGCAGAGGATCCACTCCGGAGGAGGACCAGTCCGAGGCAGAGGCTGATCCGAAGATGTGAAGACAAACCCGGCGTTTCCCCAGCAGCTTCTCTACACTTTCCTCCGGGGGAAATCATTTTTTATTCATGCATTTTGCAGCTTTCTCTTTTATTTTATTTTTGCATTTGTGAGCGCTCGCCATGGCAGTTCAGTTCACATCCGGGCCACATTGCCTTGACTCCATTATTGTCTAAAACTGGCGGAGAGGTTGATAAACCTTGTTATTTTTATTTTATTTTTTTACAGTTAATTTATTTTTTATTACGTGAAGTGAAGGCTGGAACAAAGAGGACATGTCTAACCAAGGAGTCCGGCGGAATGGCCCTGTGAAGCTGCGACTAACAGGTAGCAACGCTGTTTAAATCCCCATGGGAACTAGTCCCATCCAGCAAATAGATGAAGCCCTCCTGGATAGTGTGTGGATAATGCTCTAGACATGGGGGCTCAGGCTATAACATCCAGCAAGTAGACGGAGTTCGGCGGGCACCGTCTACTTGCTGGACGGGAACAGTTACACTAGCTAGGGGGGCTCAGTCTACTTCATCCAGCAAGTGGACGGAGCTAGGAGGGCTACGTCTATTTGCTGGATGGGACCAGTTCCCATTGGCTATATGGAGTTGGCTTAACGCCGGTGATCGCTCCTGTCATTTCTACAATTTTGTAAACAGCTTTAATGTATTTTATATAGTATTTGTTTTCAGAGTATTGAACTATATCTGAACATTGACTCTGTAGACCCCTAGATGAGGCTAAATGTGGATATTAGTGTTCCTGGAAGTAGTCTGATCCCTATGTTGTGCTACTCTGCCATTAAGAGGGTCGCTTATACTTTAATAACCCAACATTTGGCATGATATCTTACCTTTTTCATTGGCTCATAGATGCATATATGCAATGTCAGAGTGATACCCAACTATAACACTGTTCTGCCCTCCAGACAGGCTCATATAAAGTTGGCTATCAGACGTTAGCTTAGCATGCCAGCTAGTAATAATCAAGCCTTTATGATGACAGGCTCCACAGGTCACGTCTGGATCTGAACAGGGAGCTTTGTCCTACAAGTACAGACAGACAGACAGACAGACAGACAGCTGCATCCTTTGTGGTTAAAACAGGTCACCATAAGTTGTGTTCCTGCCAGTGTTGGAAGAAGTACTCAGATCTTTTACCTAAAATGTACAAATACTATAGTGTAAAACTACTGTTACTAGTAAAAGTCCTGCATTTAAAACCTGAATTAAGTAAAAGTATTGTCGTGAAATTACATTCAAAGTATCAAAGGTACTCGTTATGCTTAAAGGCTTATTTCAAAACATATTACTGGGTTACGATTTTGGAAGAAGTATAAAATGAGTTCTTCAAAATTGTACTTAATTTCAGTACTTGAGTAAATGCACTTTCCACCAGTGTCACGACAGACAGACAGACAGACAGACAGACAGACAGACAGACAGACAGACAGACAGACAGACAGACAGACAGACAGACAGACAGACAGACAGACATCTCCCTCCTTTGTGGTTAAAATAGGTCACCATAAGTTATGCATAATCCATTTATAAAGCAGTTCTGTTCCTGAGCACTTCATACTCTTGCAGCCCTGTTCTCCCCTCAGCTGTTCTGATGTGTGCCTTCTCAACACAAACAGCAGAAACAGTTTACATGAGCGCTCTCTGTTTTGACTGGGAGAGGAGAGCCCGCCCTGTTTGATGTACGTCCAGGGTCTGACCCGAGTCAAATTCCATGGCAGGCTTTCCAAATTAAATATTTGAGCTGGTGCTGTTTTTTTTTTTTGTGTTGTTGATTGGAATAAGCGGAAACATGGAGGGATCTTTAATAAGAGGGGTGGATTGAATCAGCTGGACAAAAAAGCCAAGGAAATCAAACTTTGAGCTAGCTGTCAGAAGTCATTCAGGGTTCAATGCAGGATGTGGAGACTTGTTTACAAAAATGTCAAACCCAGCGTTCTGACAGTTGTAAATACATGACATACAAGGATGGCAGTAGATCAGTCTGTTGGGAATTAGTTAAGGAATTGCTGGTTCAAGTCCCAGAACAGACTCAGCACAGACAGTGGACTGATCATTTAAGAGGTGCCAACAACTAAGATAGGAGAGGTTAAATGCAGAGACTAAATTACCCTTTGTGCAATTAAGGAGAATAGGAGTATGCACAGTGTACCATCTTCATGTTAAAATCTACAGTTTTAAATGTAAATATGTGTGTGTCAAATTGCCAATATGGGACCCTGTAGTCCTTTTGATGCAGAGTGACACGTTACACCCTTCCCGATTTAATATCCCCCCCTTTAAATGATTCTCTCTGTCAGTGGATTTTGTTTTTTCCAGCACCGCTAGCAATCACTCCTCTGGGCATATATCTTTCCGAATTATGTAATGTCGTCCACATGGTCAGCTCCGTCCCAAAGCTGCAGCTCGATGAAGTGCTCACGTTTAGCAGAGGGCCTTCAGTACACAAGGTCTGGAAGTCAATCGTTTTAGGATGTGTTTTATGTTGTGAGCCGGAAATAAGGTCTGTGTTTTACACAAGCTAAAAAGATTTGAATGTTTTGTTCTACGACATAAAATACGTATCCTACCCTGCGTGTCATAAAAAGGCCGGTTGCTAAGAAGTTTCTAAATGAGACGACTAAACGCCATCACACACAACATTAGCCGCCTTTAGCTTAGCGGTGGTGACGGGAAGTCATGTGACCGTGCTGTAGTTCCTTTATAGCCCAACATTAGCCGCCTTTAGCTTAGCGGTGGTGACGTGAAGTCATGTGACCGTGCTGTACTTCCTTTATAGCCCAACATTAGCCTCCTTTAGCTTAGCGGTGGTGACGTGAAGTCATGTGACCGTGCTGTACTTCCTTTATAGCCCAACATTAGGCGCCTTTAGCTTAGCGGTGGTGACGTGAAGTCATGTGACCGTGCTGTACTTCCTTTATAGCCCAACATTAGCCGCCTTTAGCTTAGCGGTGGTGACCGTGAAGTCATGTGACCGTGCTGTAGTTCCTTTATAGCCCAACATTAGCCTCCTTTAGCTTAGCGGTGGTGACGTGAAGTCATGTGACCGTGCTGTACTTCCTTTATAGCCCAACATTAGTGGAAAATTCCCATTGGATTTATGTCGACGGACCTCTTGTGATACTAACTTCCTGAATAGTTTTACAAAAATACGTCACCACTCTTTCGAGATGCTGTAGCCGCATGTTGTCATCTTTAGTCGGGTTGATTTTTGACACAGAGCTGTAGATGAGTTTGTTTCCAGGCAGGTTGTGATTGATGACATTCATTCAGGCCTGTAGCTGTTTGTGCTGCTACAGGCCCCCCCAAACCCCCCACCTTGTCCATTTGAACCAGATGTTGCACATGTTTGCCAGCTATAAAACCTGAAAGATATGGCCAGCAAGCTGCTAAAACTAACACTCTGGGTGAGAATTGACCCTCAACATCAATGGGACAGGTTTCCATTCGACTCCCCAGCTGATCACTCCTAAATGATGTGACGTACAGACACAGGGTGATCATAAGTGACATCATCTCGCTACGGCTCATTGTTTGTCTGATCACTGTTCAATTCTGTCGTGCAGACATAGCGCAGGGTTTGATTTGCAATGCCATCCTTTTAAAATGTAAGACACCGCAGCTGTCATAGATCGTCCTATATTCATTGTACTTCATTATTTTGTATTCAGACCATCAGACACCAAAGAAAATCCCTTGTATGTAAACGTACCTGGCAGTAAACCAGATTCTGAGTCTGATAAATGAATGACACGCAGCCAAAAGTTCACTCTTATATGATTGAGAATTTGCAGCAAATGGAACGCACCCCTGCAGTCCGTCTGAGTCGAGAGCTGTCCATCACAAAGAAGCAAAATCCTAAAGAAACTTCAGTCTAAGCTCCTTTGAATCAATTTTCCGCCCCGAAAGACGTGCAACAGAATAATAAACGAACTGATGTCTGATTGATTTCCTGGCCCGATGCAGATCCTAGACGTTTATAGCCTCTCTCTCCGTCTTTGCTACGGTTTTACATGTGACTTCTTTAGGCATATGGTTTGCTCGTCTGAATTCTTTGGCGCGCTGCGGACCAGCGAAGAGATCTCTCTCCGTGGGATTCCCTACAGTTCTCCATTCGCATTCCCACCTCATCCTCTCTGAGTCAGCCCTGTTCTTTCCGACTGTAAGCCTCGTCTCCTTCACACCAAAGCATATTTCACTCCCACCCATCCTCCGCACCCGCTCTGTTTCTGTCCGATGCACCCTCGCAGTTAATCAGCTGCAAATGAACAGGATTTGATGTCGCTGCGAGTAGAAGAAGCCAGCAAGATTATGCTCGATCAACACGGTTACTTTAAAAATGAATCCCTTTACTAAAGCTTATTACCAATACAGAAACATGTAATCAGTAACCTATAAAAGTAACCTGATTACTCTCCATTACTTCTGGATTAATCCAGTAGTAAATGCAATCCCAATAATTTATACAAAGGCTGTTTGAGTTGAGTGCATGACACTTTCTTGTAGTGAATCAGCTGCCAGCTTTTAACACAAAAGAAGAATGAAAGAAGCCTGAATGAAAACCAAAAAGAAAATGTAGGAGGTATGAATATCTATCCCAAATATTGGACAACAAAATTGTACCCTTTAAAGAACATCTGCCTGTTAATCCTTCTTTAATTTACACGAGGACTCCTTGGATAATGACAGTATGTGAACAGCTGGAAGGAACAGCTTCTACTTAAAGGTAATGTCGGTGACTAGATTACATGTTCACAAAATAACCACATTTTTTAGGTAAAAAAAGGCCAACATTTTGAATATTTTGGACTACAATTAATCACAGACTGATAAATGTCAAAGTTTAGCTGCCATATTTTGAGTAAAACTCTCCTAATTCAAGTAGTGACTATTGACTGTTCTTGGGAAGGACGTAGTATTGAGCCTCCGTGTGGTTTCTGTTGCAGTGAAATGAAGGAACTTCTTCTTCTGACATCAAAAAACATTTGGAAACGGATCAGATTTGATCCGAGGACAACACGAAGACACAAACTAACTGACCAATGAAAGCATTCTCTGAATTAGATGCCTTAATAGTGAACTGGAAGAGTAGTGTATTGTAACATTGGAATCCTGCTAGTAATTGCCATTTTTTGGAAATGTACCTGGGCTCCTCGTAAGGGAATACGGTTACCTTTGTTTGTATCCTAATTGCGTAATCCTATTGCATGTAATCCATTACTCCCAAAGCCTGTTGATCCATTGGTTGTTCCCTTTCCCCTGTGAATTGACTGGCAGTTGAATGGACACAGATGCTGCTTCAGAGTATAAATTATTTTGAAGATGCAACAAAGCCCCCGGGGTCTCACACTGGCCCTCTGTGTGTGGCTTCCAGTGAAAGGTCTCTCTTTTCAATGCAGCTTAGTCTGAGTGTAGTCAACAGATGGGGGTCTTTGGATGTTGGATAATTGTAGGAGAACCCCCCCCTTCCGCAGCTGGTTACAGATGGAGGACAGGACCCTGATGATCAAGACCGTTCTAATGTGGTCTGAGCTGGATCTCGGTCCATTCATGTGGTCTCAGTCTGAGTGGCTGTATGGAAGTGATTTGGCTTCATCTGGGTGTTCAGACAGGATACATGGTAAATGCGCAGTGATTAGCTGCATGTGGGCTCTACTGAACCATCATGGACATGCATTTCTTTTTAGGAAGCATTTCCACATTTAGCATGAGAGAACAAACAAATACAAAAGACCAGAGAGGGAAAAACGCGGTGTCGAGGAATGAAAGCGAAGACGTAACGAGCAATTATTGCACATCATTTGTAAACATTTTCCTTCCCCCCGCTGAGAGCCTCCCATCATTTCTAAATTGTTCCATCAATTAATCGACTGACTGACTGACTGGCTGACTGACTGGCTGGCTGGGGTTCCTGTTGGTTCAGCTGCTCTTCAGCGAGGACAAAGCCTTCTGCGGTCGCTCTCAACTCAACCGCCGCCAGCAACGGCCTGGAGGAGACCAGATGTAGAAAAAGAAAAAGGGAGAGGAAGTGATCTCCAGACCCCAAACACTTGTCCAAACGTCACCCCCTGACAGGTGGGGAGCAGCACAGTCCAGCAAACTTCCCTCCTCTTATTTTTTAATTAATACTATAGTTTTTATTCCACTCATGGCTTTATTTCAAGACAAACATGTGCATTGTTTTGCTTAAATTATCACCCTTTTTCAAAATCTCGAATTTCAAAAATGTCCGACTCTTTTCTCATTACTCTCACTCCTTCTTCATGTGGCGTTAATCACCTTCTGTTAAAAATGCACACTTTTTTTCTCCCAATTTTTTGAAAAGTCTTTAAAAAGAAAGAGTCTGTAACTCAATTGAATCTTTTGAGGTTCCCCTTGTCATAGTAAAGTGAAGAATTGCTCTGACTCAGCAGGACATCAGGCAACTCGTGTGTTCTGTCCCGTCACTGTAATATAACGGGGGTTGAAACTCTGAGAGAAATTAGGTGGGCGGCTTGTGTGGTTCGGAGAGATTGGCTCTTCATGCTGAGTGGAGCATCAACATCTCAGAGTGGTGGTTTTATGGCATTTACAACAAATAGTCATTTCCTTTTATACACACTAGGGCTAGCCTTTAGCTTAGCGGTGGCAACGTGAAGTCATGTGACCTTGCTGTAGTTCCTTTATAGCCCAACATTAGCGTCCTTTAGCTTAGGGGTGGTGACGTGAAGTCATGTGACCGTGCTGTACTTCCTTTATAGCCCAACATTAGCCTCCTTTAGCTTAGGGGTGGAGACGTGAAGTCATGTGACCGTGCTGTAGTTCCTTTATAGCCCAACATTAGCCTCCTTTAGCTTAGCGGTTGAGACGTGAAGTCATGTGACCGTGCTGTAGTTCCTTTATAGCCCAACATTAGCCGCCTTTAGCTTAGCGGTGGAGACGTGAAGTCATGTGACCGTGCTGTAGTTCCTTTATAGCCCAACATTAGCCGCCTTTAACTTAGCGTTGGTGACGTGAAGTCATGTGACCGTGCTGTAGTTCCTTTATAGCCCAACATTAGCCTCCTTTAGCTTAGCGGTGGTGACGTGAAGTCATGTGACCGTGCTGTAGTTCCTTTATAGCCCAACATTAGCCTCCTTTAGCTTAGCGGTTGAGACGTGAAGTCATGTGACCGTGCTGTAGTTCCTTTATAGCCCAACATTAGCCGCCTTTAACTTAGCGTTGGTGACGTGAAGTCATGTGACCGTGCTGTAGTTCCTTTATAGCCCAACATTAGCCTCCTTTAGCTTAGCGGTGGTGACGTGAAGTCATGTGACCGTGCTGTAGTTCCTTTATAGCCCAACATCATCACTGCACCGCTCTCTAACTTTAAATCGAGTCTTTAACCTGGAATCTCTTTAGTTCTGTCGGAGGGAAAGAGTGCAGACAGAGCTGGAATGTGTTTTTGTCTCGGAGTAGTACTTCTCCTCGTGGGTGGTTTGGGAAAGACCCTATTTAAAGACCCGCTCGGTGACCTGGCTGTGGTGCTTAATGGGTAAAACTGGATTAGCCGTGAGTGTGAGGGAGGGCAGCTTCAGCGAGGACTAAACAGATTCCTGTCCTCGGGCTCTTCTCCATGCTGGCCAAGACCCTCTAATTCTTCCCTAATTCTCAAACTAGAGCTCCCTTTGAAGTTAGAAGCTCAACTTGAGGGTGTTTTTCAGTATCAGAGGCGGCCTAATGCATATCCAATGTCAGGCTAAAACCCAGTTTGACTTCAGATGCCCTTAAATTAAGTCAGTGCTACTGCTGCTGTGGAAAAAGTGACTTGTGGGGATCATTAGTGATGCACATGGACTAGTAGGTTATTTTAGGCTGTGAAGGGTTGCAAAATGGGAAGAAAACATGCAATATGTTATAATGTTGGACATGTTGATGGCGGTACGAGATGACATAATGGTTTTAAAGCATTGTTGTTGCATAGATTTGAACACTTTTTTGATTAAGTCATTGTCCTACACTTTTAGGTCGACAATTTGAGTGAGTTTCTGATGTTGTTTGGTGACTTATTGTTGTCAGAAATGGTGTTGACAGTTTGTAGACCTCATTGGCGAAATGGGCTTTGTCACAGGTCTGACAAAGTATAGCAATGAGAAGGCAATTCCTAGACACTGTCATGAATCAAAAGTGTTGCTTTGTGGACCGCTCCAAAACCACGAGACCTTTTTAGTTCCTGAAAGGAATGCAGCAGGGCTCGGAGCAGACTTTCGCCCGGGTTTATTGTGGAAATTCACACTGCAATGGTGATAAAAGCATTACATCTGCTGCCCTAGTAAAACCACACTATCTCACATTAATGCACAACTCCTCTGGCTCTGGTGCTGGAAAGAGTAAAGCCGTGTGGAGATTCCCATCACATCACACCAGTTCCTCGTTGGACGTAGTTCAATGCAAAAAATGATATCATCGTTATACTGGTCAATGAAATGCGGTGTTTCCATTGCTTGGCCAGACTTGCTTTTCTTTTGTTTTTCCATTGGGAAAAGTTCTGGATGGTACCTGATACTTCTTAGTACTCAGCTGAGGCTCCAAGAGAGATGAACCATTACTGTGTGATGGCATGGATGTATTAACAGAACATGCTAGATTGTTTCAGGCGGGTTCCCCTTTTTTTTAATTAAAGTTGCTGTGGTAACTTTCCTGGATCTTCGGAAGATCTTACTTCCATTTTCCTGTTTACCTAAAAGTTATGCGTTGATTTACAGACGTCTTTTCTCCAAATGTAAGTCAATGGGAAAGTAGTTTTGGGCCTAATTGCGTCATGTTACGGATAAGGATTTTCTATTCCCACCGTTAAGCCACTCCGAAAATAAGCTTCAATGCCTGACTTACTTCCTGGGCTCTTGGGTTTAGGGTGACGTTAAAACACTGCACACTGCTGATTGGTCGGAGGGAATTGTTACGAAGCCTCCTGCACAAACACGAGCATTAACTACGGTACCAAAACTACGCTTTACGATTCATTCATATGTTTGATTTCCGATAAAGGGATTCCGCGATTCTGTTGTTGACAATTACACAATTTTAAGCTATGTGGCTAATGCTAACTTCTAAATCTCCCCCTACATTAAGGGGCGCTTTACGCAGTCAAAAATCCGGTACCATGCAGTGGAAATGCGACGTAACGCGGTTAATTAGATCAGCTTGTCTCCCCCCTTCATTTCCCTTAGTTTTCTGGGATGTCTGTGATCATTATCAGTGTGCCCAGGTGAGATCACTCAGGACGTTTGGACAGACTCTCATTAGTTCTGATAAATATCCACACAGATTATTTTACTCCCCCTAGAAACAGAGGTGGAGTCGTGGTGTTCAGAGAGTCCTGCCCAGCTGTCCGACTGGAGAAAGGGTAACCCCAGAATAATTCTTGGACGTGCGGACTCTGCTTTAAACCTGGATGGACACGGGTTGATACGATTAGCTCTGACTAACCTCAAGCAGATGGGAGTCTCTCAAGTCTCAAGGCAAAAGGGGGGAAGCCGCGAAAAGCCGCAAGACGCCAACAGCTGACTGCAGGCGTCTGTCCGTGCTTTCGGCCTGACGTTTAAACCCCCTTCAGTGCTCAGAAGAAAGATGTTTATATTCACACCGGATCACATTTCAAATGGCAACTCGGCCGCCTTTAGACAAACACCCCACAGGAATCCAGCGTAGAAAGAAGAGAAAGTCTAGACGAGGAAACAAATGTGATATTTCAACACGGGGTTTTCAACTCCAAGGAATCCGAAGTATGTTCAGAGTCCCGTAGGTATCCATCGTCTCAGATGTCTGGTTGATAAGAGACGTGGGTTCAATATGAAACTAACGTCTGCTACCGTAGACAGTCATGGTGGGACAGATATGTAGACTTCATATCAAGAATGCTTTGGTTTCCCACCACTGAATCAATGTTGTTTTGGATGCATTCATCATTTTAGCTCAGGCTTGTAAAGATCATATGTTTAGCATCTGAAACAGCATGTTTAAGCTCCATTTATTAAGAGTTATTGCAGCGCTCGTGGACTTCCTGAGGTTTGATAGCTTTTGTCTAAGTTATAAATAACCTCATCTTGAAGTCTTGCAATGTGGCTCGACTTGACAACCTCTCCTCCGAGGCCGAGCTATATTCGGGTCAGACGTGATTATGACTCATGTCTTGTAGACGCGTGTCATCTAATTTAAACATGACTTGCATCGCGCAGTAAAAGCCGTTTATAGCGTGCAACTGCACACGGCGCCAATTGGTCATTAACAGAGGATGAACAACGCAAGGAAGGAATTGGGAAATCATTTCATGCTGCATTTGAACCTCTGCAGTCATGCTCTGTGCAGCTAGGACTGCTTTACATGTCCTCTGCAGATTCTGAATGACTTCTCAAATAGAGTTGAAAGGATGAGATGGTCTAGTAACTGCTTTGGTATTCAATTCTGTTTCTAAAGAGCAAAATGAAAAAGAACGAGGCCCAGCGTTCTCAGGGTCGATCTCAGATGTGAAGATTTGCAGCTTGTCTTTCTTTATATTTGCATATTGTTGTATTTAGGAACTTCACACTCCAGTTGTGATGGGCCTTTTTCAGGGGTGTTTTTATGTTTCATAGAATAAAAGATTAGCGCTAGGGTTGATATTTTAGTTGAATAGCGCGTCCCTTGAGGTCTAACCCTATCGGAGCCTTTCTTGTTAGATTTAGCAACCATTGGAGGTATTGCTGTTGTATTCTATGGCAAAAAGGTGTCTACGTTGGCCTGGGTTTATTTGTTGGACATTTTTAAGACTCTTGCCTTCTTCTCCGAGGTTAATAACCCCAGATAATTATAGTGAAAATACCTGTAGCTGCAGCCCCACGCTGAAGAGCCAGTAGTAAAAGGCTGTGCTGTGCTTTCATCTACGATTACGACGTGATTACTGTCCTCTTTCCTAAATCGCTCTGGGTCCTTTCAGTCCAACACATTCACTGGCACGACGCACACTGTATAAAAAGGGAAAATATAACTGGCGGTAATGATGTAACGCGGCTCCCAGATGAAGTTGTGAAATCATTCTTAGAAACTAAAACTCCCCAGGATTGCGAGGGGGAAAACCCAAAGAGGGGGAAGCAAAGCAAAGCAGCATTTCTGGCATTTAACACCACTGTGTGGTGGTCCTCGACTTCTGTTAAACAGGTTGGTACTGTCCAACCGTTCTACTCTCCCCCATTACATCACAGGGCAAAGGAGCCAAGAAGCTAGGAGATCCGAGCAGCCACTGAAAACAACTCCGACCCGGCCAACGGGAGTGCAAGCTTGCAGAAGCCAAGGCTCGGGTTCGCTCACCGTTTGGACTTTTCTCACTTAGCTGCAGCGGGGGAAGGTGCTGTGGAAGACTTTACCCGCATGGATGACTCTGTTAGGAACGTTGTGTCACCGAGTGGAAAGAGAGGGTGATGTACTATGCAGGGGTAACAGGAATGCCACAAAAAATTGCCATTGGGGCATGGTTTCCCACTATTTGGAGCCCAAAAATTGTCGGGGTCCACTGTTATGCAATTACCCTGTATCACGGAGGGAAAAGCTGACGTGGGACGGATGAAATGTTCTCCAATGAAGAATGTTGCCAGCCTCTTTCCTTTGACGTGGGAATCTGCGTCGTGACTGTAGCCATGAAGTCAGACAGGTTTCTGCAGAGGAAGATAAGCTCTTCACTTCGCAGCAGTTAGTTGGTATTTTGACCGATTGTTTAAAACCGGTTTGGTTATGATGCAATCTCAAGGTTTCCCAGAGGCTGTCTCTATTTTCAACACCAAAAAGTCTATTGTGTTTCAGACTGCAAGAATTTATGGATTGAATCTACAGTTTAATTATATGATTGATTGTTTTCTTTATAAAGTATCCCAGAGTTGTTTTGTCCAACTAGCTAAACAATGTACATTTGATTGAAGACATTTAGCAAATCTTCAAATTGAAGAAGTGGGATTTCTTCTTAAGAATTGACAAAGCTGTGAATTGGAAAAGACACGATGTATATGCTCAGAGTTCTGGTATTAAAAGCCCATCAAATTATTACCATTAACTGGCTTAAAATGTAACTCAAACTACAACTCCAGATGGAAGTGTGTTTACAGAGGTGGTCGCCTGTTGTTGGGTGAAGTAAGGTAACATATTGTGAAATATATCTATGTTTCTTAAACTTTATTAATAATCACTATTGTATATTGTACTTTTTGGTTATATTATATATATTTTGTTATATGATATTGTATCTGTACTGTGTTGTGTGAGACTCACTGTCAAGGAGCTTGTTCTAATAAATGTAAAAACGACACGAGGTCTTTTCAGTGCTCGATTAACGGCGATCACGCCAGCCGCCTTTTGGCTTTTTGATGAAGAAATACTTCCTTTTTGCAATAATTCCTCCAACTATAACTCTGTTTAAAACCCTTCTGTCTACGTCACTTACCAGGCACCGTACCGTCGTGACCCAACCTTTGTAGGAGCCAGATTTGGGGTTCATGTGTTTCTATTGATTGTGTGTTATCGGAGTGAGTTTCACCTCACCTGCTCAGTGTGGTTTTGTATGGAAAGCGCGGGGGGGATTTGGGAGGCAAAACTTTCTATTGACTGCAATTTATAGAGAAATCCTGCAACCTGAACCATCTGACTAAAGCACTTGGATGTATCTTCCCTTGTTTTCCTACGATAAATGGTCATACAACGGAAGGAGAGGAGCGATTGTTTGAGCGTGTCAAAGTGTTTATCTCCCCGTGTTTAGCCCCTCGACTGCCTGTAGCCGCAACACTCAAGTCTTCAATCTTGATGTTAGAAAACTCCCAATTGTTTACAGCTGTCAACGTAAAGCCCCTGGAATAAATCTGAAAGACTTGCTTCCTAGACTGTTGTTTGTCTTGGCTGGTTTCCCTGTTATTAACCATCCCTAATAATCTCTGGTCTTTGATGCCGCCACATGCTCCGACCGCATCACGTCATCTTTATAATATAACACGGCCTCGCGGAGCTGAGTTTCCTCTGAGCGTGTCGGTGTGTTTCTGGAGAGCCTTCATCGCATTACCAGCAGGTGCAGAGCGTGATCTGTAATGATAAATGACTCCTCTCGGTCATGGCCGTCGTTCCTTTGATGAAGAGAAGCTATGGGGGATGCATGTCTCGTGTCTCTTCCTTCCACTAAATCCACCATTTTTTATCTTTGCTTCAGTTCGCAGCGTTTTGGTTCAGCAGGTGTCCTTTTACTCAATGGGGGTCCTAGGTTTCAACCATTTCTGTGTTTGCTCTTCGGACTTTAAGTTTCCTTATACTGTTTTTATTGGTGGATGTTTCTTCAGCAATCTGTACACATTGAACAGATTGATCTAAAAGCCGAGACAAATGTTGGAAATCCAGTAGAACAATCCTAAATATTCCACACGATAGATCTTCCTCACTTGCACATGTAGGACAGAGATCTATGAATGCCTGTTTTATTTTATTTTTTTAAGAGGCAATTAAGCAATTTCCCCCCTTTTTTGGACTTATTCCCTTCAGTTTCCTCTAGAACAATGATGCACAAGAAGGTTTTGATGTATTTTCCGTTCTAATTATACAAATGGTTGAAATTGCATGTCTGTTTAAAGGTATTAGTGGTAGTTAGTGTCTCCATGATCACTCTGCCAACACCAGTGACTCCCATATCTCTATCATGTCATCATCAGATGCCAAAGCTGGGATGTTTCCCGCTGTCTCAAAGTCAGTCGGCCTGAACCGCATTTCCACAGTTAGTCTGCACCCCGTGAAGACTTCCTGAAATCCTACCCGACTTCCTCTCTGCATGCTGCATGGCTGAAGTTAGGGGCTAAAGTGAAGTGGGGAAGCCAGGTCTCTAAAAAGTAACCCATGGTGGATGTGAATGGGTGGAGTGGACTACCCCGTAAAGCCTTTTTTTGGAGGTTGTTTGTTTGGTATCATCTTTGGAGAGTTAATAACTATAACTCATTTCCTGTTGAGCTGTATTTATTCGGCACGTCCCGCACTGTTCTTGGTTTCCATTCACACATGTTTTGCGTAGTACAGTCATTTTTTTACATGGGTGTTCAAACAAGCAGATACTAGAAGGTAGAAAAGTGCAGACACCTGATTGATCAGACGGTCCATCGCTCGCGTCACACAAACATCCTGCAAGTTTCTGTCAATAGAGACCCCGATGACTTTATCCACTGGACATAGATCTATGCAAACTATGTCTTACAAACTCCTGAATTAGCCCACAGGGATTAATAAAGGTACATCTCATCTTATCTTAATTAAAGAACTGATACGCCTACATTGATAGGGTACTATCCACAGTTGAAAACAAAAAAGTCAGAAGGAAATTTTGAGCAAATTTGAGTCCATTGGAGCAGAACCATGCAGTTCAAATTGGTGTAAGTGTAGAATCTTCACAATGGTAGTCAGTTGCTTTGTATCATGTCTTGACCGAGGCCTTTTTGAGGTACTCTGGAACCTAAACTGCATTTTGCATGGATTACATTTAATCCCCGGGTGAGTCCCTGCTCCCTGCCAGCCCTAATGACCCAGGGTACATCGGTGCCGAGTACTGACTCACCGGCTCACCCTGCACCGGCTACACTTTGCTCAACATGTCCTTCACAAACAGGGAAGTGCTGTTTCTGCTGCTGTTAGGACAATCTGTCATCGGTCTTATCTTCAGATCCAGTGAACGTGCAAACAGGAATGTACCAAAGACACTTTTTATTCCTCGGTCGGTCCATCCCGCTCCACAGTTGGCTCAGTCCAAACTCAACTTGGAAACTGTGAATAATTTCCTTCCTGTGCCAGACTTTGCTTTTTTGGAGGTTGCCATGCATGCAAGCTCCAACACCCACCTTTATATCACCCCCCCTGTGTTGAGTGACACGAGCCTACAGGAGGCAGCGTTGAAGACTAAACATTACCCAGCATGCTGTCACGGGAGATCGATTAGAAGACGGTGCGGAGATTAGCAGCAAGGCGGTCAAAGAACAGGTTCACTAAAACAACCGTCAGTCACAATCTCCGTTTAGGGTTTCAAGTCGGGGAGTCGAGGCAGACTGTGTGGGGGGGGGGGGGGGGGGGTAGCCTTTTGTTTATAGAAGAACAATGAAAGTGCTGGAGTCAAAGCAGGGCAGACACTTAGCTAGACAGAGGAAAGGTTGGGGTCTGGAGGAGTTTGAGGAGGGGAGGTGCTGTTCCCTGAAGATGTGTCTGGCGGGTCGGTGCACTGGAGGAACCAGGTGAACAGGAAGGGAGGTTCAGGAAGGGTTCAGACTGAATAACCACCACGGCCAATAACTCTGCAGCGTGCAACAAACACACACACACACACACACACACACACACACACACACACACACACACACACACACACACACACACACACACACACACACCCCTTCTTGCAATTCTCACTAATATTATTTCATGTTACTTTAATTGCTGCTACTCATTTTATTAAAATGTTTTAACATGGAAAAAATCAATGAAAGTCGTTCAAAAAGACAGATCCATCCCTCCATTCCTCCATCCTCCATCCCTCCATCCCTCCATCCTCCATCCCTCCATCCATCCATCCATCCATCCATCCATCCATCCATCCATCCATCCATCCATCCATCCATCCATCCATCTTCTCCCGCGTATCCGGTCGCAGAGGTAACAGCTCCAGCAGAGAGCCCCAAACTTCTCTCTCCCTGGCCACATCAACCTGCTCTGACTGGGGGATTCCAAGGCGCTCCCAGGCCAGCGAAGAGATATAATCCCTCCAAGTCGTTCAAAAAGACAGATAATATCCCAAAAATAATGGACGTCTGAAAAGATTCTCTATCTCTAATAAGTCACATTAATCTTTATTATTGCATGCCTTTTTTTTTACCCGCTAAAGGACTGATTTTTTTTATTTCATCAGCTGGTTAGAAACCCCTGCCTCTCATTAGACTGTGTGATGGTAATGGTGGAGTATTACCAGGCTGTTGTCTCTTTTCCCACACCCCCATTTCCTCCACCAGTGTAATGGTTAACCACAGAGCAGCAGACCCTCTTTATCCCACGGTGCTCTTTCCTTTTTTCCCAGGCTCTGTCCTGTTAGGGCCTGTAGGAAGCATCATAGCATCAACAGTTTGGTCTTTCTTCATTTGTTTCCAATAAAATGCAGATTCTCCGCGTGACAATGTTAAAGTGGTGCCAGGAAACAATATCTCAGAAAGGGTTTAATGAGTCCAGAGATATAGAGATGGGGTCAGATGTCTGGTCAGTCGGCAGAGACAGCTTACGGAGAATAAAGAGGGGATGGATGTCCGGTGGGTCTGCCGGGGGACGAGTGGCAGGCAGCAGGCTGACACTGAGACTGAGATTTCTGATCCTTTCTTTTACTCTCCTTTCTTCTGGAGAGGAAGTAAAGGAACCGGAGCTCTGGATCTATTTGTTGTTTGAGGTGCGATATATGACTCAGCAGCTTTAAGACATGAAGACACTTTTATTTAATGCAGGATTTACACCTGGAAGTGGGCGGGGCTTACTTTAGACCAGAAGTGAGGTTAGCGCCTCGTACTGTGTTTTTAAAGAGAATGGGTGGACAAAATAACAGGAACACCAATGCTGTTGAAGAGGAGAAAGGCCATGTGGAAGTTTAAATCCAATTCTGAAAAATAATAATAATTTCCAATAATAAAATAATGTCAAATAACTAAAAATACTCTTCCCAAACAATTATCTAAATATAAGAAGATAAATAGAAAATTCAAATAAATTCAGTGAAAAAAGAATTGTGGAAAAAAATCTGAATTTGAGAACTTTTATTTATTATTATTTTGGGCTTTGCTCTCAGTGGTGGCAAAGTGGTTAGGGACTTGGCCTGGGAACTGGAAGGTCACCAGTTCAAGTCCCCAAAGGACCAAGTGCTACCGTGGTGTCCCTGAGCAAGGCACCGTTCCCTACACTGCTCCCCGGGCGCCGTACATATGGCAGCCCACTGCTCCTAACACTAGGATGGGTCACATGCAGAATTCTCAAATTTCCCCACGGGGATTAATGAAAGTACATCTTAAAGCAGGATGTTCACCAGAAAGTGGGCGGGGCTTAATTTTGGCGGGAAGTGCTTTATTTTTCTAGGAAAGCCCCTGTAACATATTTCAGAAGAGCGTTGGGGTTGTCATCGTAGAAATCAAAATAGAGTATTGTTTTATTTTCTATACATATGAAGGAAACTACCATAACCAGCGCATGATTGAGTGTTGTTCTTTCACGCTCTCTGCTGTCAGATTTAGCAGTGAAGCTTATTATTCATACATGAGTAAAAAGGCAAGTATCCTCCTGTTGGTGCTATATCTATACCGGCACAAACTGGAAATAAAAGCTAGGGGATGAGGCTGTTCTGTCATGCAACAGTGCTGATACGCTGTCAAGATATGGGTGCTGGGAGGAGGCTCTTCCCAGTGTAGACACAAGGCTTCAGTGTGTATGTGAGTCTTAAAGCGGGTGCATGTGTCGCCTCCCAGTTTCATCTCCCAGTGATTGCTACCATGGTGACACCACCCCCGTCACATGAACCCCCCCCCCCCCGGCCAGGTGTTTGGCTTGCGTCTGGCGGACTTCATTGATTCCCCCGGCACAGTGGGGCTCTTTGTGCACCGGCCTGTGAGAAACCGGGTCGGTCAACTCCTCCGCAGGTGGAGCTTTAACTTCACCCCGATTGATGCTGTCGCCACTCGGAGGAGCTGATTTCTTAATGTAATAATAATAAAGCTTTAGTTTTACAGAACTGCTCGTACCCAAGGTGCCGCGCAAACACGGCACAGATCAGAAACTGTGAAAGAACCAACAGGAAACTCACTTCAGGTCAATTCTGTGTGTGTGTGTGTGTGTGTGTGTGTGTGTGTGTGTGTGTGTGTGTGTGTGTGTGTGTGTGTGTGTGTGTGTGTGTGTGTGTGTGTGTGTGTGTGTGTGTGTGTGTGTGTGTGTGTGTGTGTGTGTGTGTGTGTGTGTGTGTGTGTGTGTGTGTGTGTGTGTGTGTGTGTGTGTGTGTGTGTGTGTGTGTGGTTGTTAAGCCTTCGATGCTGTCCTCTGGGAAGAAGCCCTGTATGGGCAGTAATGTGGAAAGCCATTATGTGACTAATAAGCTGCAGCCACCGAGAGCGAACACACAACACCGCCTGCTATTTATTTGAGCCACCAGGTTAGATTTCCACTTAGTCACCGACACGTTGGCCAAGTATTTGTTTCCCATCAGTGTCAGTGTGTGTGTGTGTGTGTGTGTGTGGTTGTGAGATGATTTTTTAACAATGTTTTCATGTGTTTTAACCTCTCGTGTGGGTGAGCCTGTCTGCCTGCCATCACATCCTCACATAGCCTTCTTCTGTGGTCGGATTAAACTAACAACACTGAGTCAAAGAGAAGTGGGCCTTCAGCCCAAAAGCTTTCGCTCATTTATCAGATGGAGGGAAGCCTGTGTTGTCCATGTTCTGGATCGAAATATTGCAAAAATTCAGTAGAGCTGAAACGTGAAGTATAAGGAACTACAGCACGGTCACATGACTTCACGTCACCACCGCTAAGCTAAAGGCGGCTAATGTTGGGCTATAAAGGAACTACAGCACGGTCACATGACTTCACGTCACCACCGCTAAGCTAAAGGCGGCTAATGTTGGGCTATAAAGGAACTACAGCACGGTCACATGACTTCACGTCTCCACCGCTAAGCTAAAGGAGGCTAATGTTGGGCTATAAAGGAACTACAGCACGGTCACATGACTTCACGTCACCACTGCTAAGCTAAAGGAGGCTAATGTTGGGCGTGATGACGTTTAGTCGTCTCATTTGGACACGTGTTAGCATCCACCATTTCTCAATTCACCGGTGATGAAAAAACACATTCATAAAATCATCGTCGAGCTAACAGGAAGTGCTAAAATACCAACTAGTTTTCTAGCTTTGGTTCTCCTTCCTGCTCCTCTCTTTTGGAACCTTCTCTTTCTCTCTATATTGTAGTTTTTAAACGTCTCTGCGCTGCACTCCCTCTCTGAGCGAGGCGACCTGAATGAGAAACTGAGGGACACAGAGGAACCCTTCTCTCAGCTTCTGCCTCCTGACTGCCCGTTGCTATGACGACAGAGGATTTGAGATGGGTTATCTGATGCTTTTTTCCGGAGTGTGTGTGTGTGTGTGTGTGTCTGAGGGATTCTGTGAAAGAAAAGGGGAAAGTTTGAAGCCTTCGAGGACTTCAATGATACTACATTACACAGTCGCTCTGATAGTAAGAGATGGGTAATTAATATCAGTATTTATTACAGAAAATAGAAAATCCAAACTAAAAAATCCTTAGAATTAGGGAACCTTATATTCATTGTTATTAAGCAAAAGACATACACAAATATATACCCCCCAATGACGAAATAATAAACGAAGTATTCACAATGATGCACTTTACACTCCTCATTACAGCATGAATACAGATATCTGAGAAACTTGCCATACATACATTTATGAACCAGAAATATTCAAATGAACATGTTGAATTGTCAATAAAGTGGAAAACAAAGAAGCCTTACAATCAGCTGAATAAAGTCTACCCTTACTGGTCCCACAGAGGGGAAATGACCCATCCCAGTGGGCTGCAAATGTAGGGACAGGTGCTTTTCTCAGGAACACCTCGGCAACACTCCCAAGCCAAGTCCTGCTGGATGTCTCCACCGCTGTCCCCCTATATTTTATAAATGAGGATCAGGCCTTCCATTCATATCAAAGGTAAAACATTAGGAGGGTTTTCCTTTAAGCCAGTGACCGATAGAGGGTTGTCTGCGCTCATCCCAAATAAATATATTGTTTAAAGCAGAACAAGAGAACAGTTAAAGTGTTGTTCTTGGTGCTACTGAGCTTTGGAATCTCATTTGGACACAGAGGGTTGGACGTGCCGGTAGTTCGATGGAAACTATTTCTGTGCCCAGAACATCTTTCCAATATCCTTTAATTATGAAGTTTCTGAAGCATTTTGCCCTGTTTATATGAAGTGTGAAACAGTTTGGAAAGAGACTTAAGTGGTTCCCATGTTGAGGACAGCATAATATCCCCGTCAGCGCCACCACACTCTCATGGAGTAATAATGAATTTTGTCGCTCACATTTCGTTCGTAAAGGTTAGCTCTGAAGTGGGTTCAAGCGTTTGAATTCGCCCGCGTGACCCCTCACCTCGTATCCACTCTGGCGTCACTCTCCGGTCGCCCCTCCCTGAGAGTGTAGCCGTGGAACAAGAGAATGATGTGATCCCCGCTGGCGTCTGGAATCAGCTTTTCCTTCTTGTTTAATCTCCGGGCCGTGTGTGTGTGTGTGTGTGTGTGTGGGGCTGACTCTGTGTGTGTGCTGACGTATGTGTCTCTCTTTCATTCTAACATAAGTAATTATATTTGTGTGTGTGTGTGTGTGTGTGTGAGTGAGCATGAGAAAGGCCGGTCCGGGCTGACCAGTAAAACAACAGATTTACGACGCTGCCCTGTAGGTGCGCGCTCGCCCACTTCCTTCTCTCTGTCATCACGAAACCATTTCCCATAACGGCAAACGTTGGGGGTTTGTGTGCACTGGCTGTGGGTAAAGAGACCCTCTGATTTCTATTTATTTCAGTATGTAAAGCTTTTGCGTCGGGACAGAACATGTTCTTCCCTTCTGCAGGGGGTCAACGTGATACTGAAATCTGCAGACCAGTCAACAGCTTTTGGAGTTGAATGGTTTCATCATTGGATCAAAAACAATCGGCTTCTTCCCCACGATTAAATCCCTGCGTTGATATCAAACTCTCTTATATCTGAGCTAACACGTAGCACATGCCTGCTGTAGAGCCTGTATCCCTTACACATGGAAGTGTCATGCGATGGTAGTAGACGTGTGCCGAGGGAAGAATCCAAAGTATCCGAATGGAGACACAGCATTACATTCACATTTTCAGTCTCATTTTCGAACGTTAAAATGTTTAACGCACTTGTTTGAGTGTAAATATATCTCCTGCTCTCCTACCAAACTCTCTTACAGTTGAGCTAACGTGTAGCTGGTGCGCTCGAGCTTTCAAAACGTTTCCAAAACACATTAAAAAAAGCAGTCTTGTATCCCTCCAACATGGAATAGTTGAACAGAGGTAGTAGACGTTGCTATTTCTGACAGGTGACTTGCTCTTTCCTACATCCCGCTGGCTCACATAGCTGCGGTCAGACTAGACCTTTCTCTCTGGCAACCTGCCTTTTTATATAATGACACACATTTTCATCTCCGTGTTTGTCATCCAGAGAGCTCGGCCTGCAGAGACAGGAGTGTTGACCTCACCCCTCTGTCTACAGACGACCTAAAGATCATGCATATCATCCTGACGTTTTATAATGGCTGTTTTGTCTGCGCTGTATCATGCCGCTTGGATTCCTCTGCCTCTCCTCATGCAGCCTCAGACTCCTAATTGGCTTCCCTGCCACCATTGTCTGTCTCCCTCTCGTTCCAGTGGTTTCCCCTCTGGTTTCAGATGTAATCCGGGCCACTTGTATGTTTTCACAAAGATCCTATATGGGTCTAATTGTAGAGTTGCCTTCCTGCTGTGTGGCTGGCTTATGTACTCACAGGAGGGTTTTCAGGCTTTCAGCTCAGCTCATTTTGCTGTTATGTGGGCCATGTCCTGCTGGTTAGGGTTATGTATTTATTGTCATGCGTTGTTTAGAGTCTCTTTTCCCAGTGGTTTGCTTTTCTTTCTTTCAACCTCCTGTGGATTTATTGGATTGTGATTTATGAGCTACAGTGCTGCAGGATTTAGACGTAAAACCCCAAAACCAGTCGGCATTTCAGCCTTTCTGGTTCCCCTTGTTTTGTACAGTTTTTGGTTGTTATCCTGAAATAAAGTCTGTGGTTAACACAAGCTGAACATATTATAAAGTTTAGTTCTACGACATAAAATATGTCAGCACATCTCCCACTGGTGGATTTAAAAACAGCGGTTGCTAACAAGTGTCTAAATGAGACGCCTAAACGCCATCACGCCCAACATTAGCCGCGTTTAGCTTAGCGGTGGAGACGTGAAGTCATGTGAAATCATCAGAGATATTTTCTGCAATAATCTAAAATCACATGCAGAAATCCCATTGGCTTTTTGTGGAGGGAACCAGGGGGATGCTGCCTTCAGGGTCTGTCTACAAAATACGTCATCCCTGCACCACTTTATAGCGCTTTTTCACAATATGGTTGGACAGAAGCATTGTAAATTACTTTGGTCACCTGTTACCTGCCTCTCTTCACCTCTCTTTAAGCTTCAAAGCTCACACACACACATCCACACTTTCCTCTGAGCCTCTTAGTAATTAATCAGATTGTGTGTGTGTGTGTGTGTGTGTGTGTGTGTGTGTGTGTGTGTGTGTGTGTGTGTGTGTGTGTGTGTGTGTGTGTGTGTGTGTGTGTGTGTGTGTGTGTGTGTGTGTGTGTGTGTGTGTGTGTGTGTGTGTGTGTGTGTGCGCAAGCCCGTGTATGTGTGCTTGACAGCGATGCATACCAGATGTTTTAGAGATGAGGTGGGTTTCACTGGAACGTAACACATTCCCAGGGATGTTTGCGGAAAGAAATTCTCTTCCCCCCCCCCCCCCAGGACGGTCTGCATTCAGTTTTTTTGCTGTCTTTTTAATGGGGATCTTGTCATTAAGCCCACAACCTCCTGTGTGTGTGTGTGTGTGTGTGTGTGTGTGTTCCTCGCTGGTGATCAGTGTGTTGGATTCTGTTTCCCGGTGGGGCAGAATCAGACATAACGTGATTCAGGGTGAAATCGGACATGTGTGTGAGAGTCTGAGTATGTGTGTGTGTGTGTGTGTGTGTGTGTGTGTGTGTGGGGGGGGGGGGTAGATTGAATGGTTTAAGCTGCAGTCTACCACTATGGGTGTGTCTTTGTCTATTTGTGTTAGAAAGTGAAGTCTGAGCACTCTCACCTGCAGGGGGGAAGTGGGAAAGCGAGACTTGAGGTAGAGCCACAGAATAAACATGTCTGCCCTCTGATGTGAGGAGCGATTGACTGAAGGCTTCTTTTGATCTTTGTGAAATAACGTTCTGTAGGTTCGTTAGTCGACTTTTTGCTGTTTTTGGGCTAAATGACTGCTTTGCTCTGGTAGAAAATAACATTTAAAGTGGTGCTTTTTATGATTGTTTGTATTTAATTGTACAGATGTGCTGGTTAGCAGACCATATGCATGCATAAAAACCTATATAACACACAACAGGAAATGGAAAGCTCCAAAAAGCACGATAGGGCCTCTCTTACTCCCATCATTCAACCCTAAAACACACAAACAGAAATGCTAACTTCCAAATGCAAAGAGTACAAAAGGACAAGATAAATCCTAGATATAATCTAAGTTTCGGTGTTAGATAGAAGACTAAACTAAAACTGTTACCCACCGTCTAATAAAACCAGTGAATCAGAGCCGGCAGTATCCACACCGGTGACTCTCTGTTCCTCAGAAAGAGGGGAGCTGAACCAAAACTGTGCTTCATGAGCCTGACTGAGGCTGTAACTCCAGACGTACACACACACGAGTAGGTGGGGAGGTGTAAGTGGCTATTCCTCATCACCTAAGCAACCGCCTCCGTTGAGTGGATCATTAGGGTCGACCTGTCTGCTCTGGGGAGTGAGACGGAGACAAAACACGTCCTCCTGCAGCTCAGAGGCTGGGTTCATAATGAGGGACATGGTTTATAATGATACAGCTGCTGTTAGATGCCGTAAAGCTACAACTTTTACCCTGAAACATCTGCTTCTGCGGTGATGTACTGTTAGCTATCTAATGGGTTAGAGATGGTTGGTGCGTTCTGACGTGCAGATCCATCGTCTCGGACATCAGAAGCCAGACTGCAAGCTCTTACTTTGAAATGTGGTACCACGTTATCGGCAGGCCATTAGACAGAATCGGAGAAGTGACACAAGTAGATTTTTGTTTGGACATGTTTGTCTAAAACTCTGTGCGAGCAAGATCCTTACGGGTGGGATTGAGATCAGAGCCTTTTTCTGGTATCACAAATTAAAAGTCGTAAATTCAAATTCAAAAATGCTTTCCATTCCCTGGTAAATAAACCTAATTTATTCACGTGTTTGATTTTCATTTGTGGAATTTGTTTGGTATGCAAATCTGTTTTATATTTGCAATTTACTTCAGTTTTTTGTGCATTTTGGGCTGGTGTTTGAGATTAAAGGATTGCACTTTTTACACAAACAGTATTGACAAATCCGTCTCCATGTATCTGCACCAAAGTTGACGAGGCAGATGTTTTCCTACTTGAATCCTGAGCTAGACATTTCATGCAGATACATCCCTGCACTTTCTAAAGTAAACTCAACATACAGTAAAACCCTGATATACTGCTTTTGATTCTATTTCTAATTCATCTTTAATGATGTCTTTCTTCTTCTTTTCAGTCCTCTGCGCCAAAAACCTGGTGAAGAAGGACTTCTTCCGTAAGTATCTGCCAGCACCGACTCCTCAGACTGAACCTGGTTGTGGTTTGAAACTAAAACCCTCTAAAGATTGAGAAAATTGGCTTTGTGTCGATAAGGTTTAGCTGCTTCCAGCTTCAAAGACAACCCAAGACATCTTCATTGAGCCAATTAAACAGATGTGGAAGATATACTACATCTGTCCTTGGAAGTACGAGTCAAAATAAACTTAGAAACCCAGATTTGAGTGCACATTTTAATACTGCATCTAAATAAAGTTTGGTAAAATGTCACTAAAGCACCTTTTCCCACTGGTCAAAAAACCCCATTAACACCCATTTAAAATGTGTCTCTTTCCTGTAGTGGGAAAGGTTACGATCTGCATTAATTTCCTAGAAAATATACTTTAATTTACGGACTTTAATATACTACATTAGTCCTATTTATTATCTCCTCTAGCTCTGATTAGCTGTAATGGAAAATTTCCACCCGATTGACGCTATACACTCATCGAAGTAGATGTGTTTTGAATATAATCAACAGTAAATGATTACGTGTTTATCTGCGTACACACATGGATTAATGTCTCTTCAAAGCCCCCAAACTCCATTGACAACAAGACTAATTTAGCCACTCTAATTATTGTTAAACACACTTAATTCAAACTTGAAATAAATGAAAGTAACGTCTTTTTTGGGGCTTTCCAATATTCCAACATTCACCATCTCCAGTTTGAATGTTGAAAGGAGAGAGGGAATAGTAACGGTCCACTGCGCCCCTCTCATCCACGGCCTACTGACGGTAACAGTCGGCTATTTTTAGCGCCCCCCCCCCCCCCCCCGCATTTACACGCTAATATTGGTGGGAAAACAGGTCATATCTTTCCAGCATTTCTGCATCAAACGCCCAGTTAATGTTCTCCTCTGAAGACCTAATAACGGGGAGGGGGGGGGGGGGGGAGTGTTTGGGTGTGTTTGGGTCGGGCTGTCATGGTGAGTGAGCATGTAAAGGTCTCCTGCTCACTCAGGTGGTTTCTGTGGTGCCCATTCCTGCCATTCCAGCTCTAGAGCTGAGCAAACACCCAGAGAGGTGTGTGTGTGTGTGTGTGTGTGTGTGTGTGTGTGTGTGTGTCCGGTGTGTGTGTGTGATTTGTCTGTGCTGTTACAACTAACTCCATTCTCTTTTTTCAGATTTTAATAGAGAGGTGCAGGAATGAGTCTTAAACCCTGAAATGAGTCAGCATTTTGACCACCTGTTTCCTCGTCTGGAAGATTTCTGAATGTGATTTTGGTTTAAACCTGAAATAAGGTCTGTGGTTAAAAACAAGAGATTCTTAAGTTTTGTTATACGACATAAAATCTAAACGTCATCACGCCCAACATTAGCCGCCTTTAGCTTAGCAGTGGTGACGTGAAGTCATGTGACCATGCTGTAGTTCCTTTATAGCCCAACATTAGCCGCCTTTAGCTTAGCGGTGGAGACTTGAAGTCATGTGACCGTGCTGTAGTTCCTTTATAGCCCAACATTAGCCACCTTTAGCTTAGCAGTGGTGACGTGAAGTCATGTGACCGTGCTGTAGTTCCTTTATAGCCCAACATTAGCCTCCTTTAGCTTAGCGGTGGAGACTTGAAGTCATGTGACCGTGCTGTAGTTCCTTTATAGCCCAACATTAGCCACCTTTAGCTTAGCAGTGGTGACGTGAAGTCATGTGACCGTGCTGTAGTTCCTTTATAGCCCAACATTAGCCGCCTTTAGCTTAGCGGTGGTGACGTGAAGTCATGTGACCATGCTGTAGTTCCTTTATAGCCCAACATTAGCCTCCTTTAGCTTAGCGGTGGTGACGTGACGTTTGCCACAGAGATTATTATGTGCAATAATCCAAAATCACATGGAGGAATATTATTAACTCTTTTACAGGGAACCAGGGAGAGGTTAACTTCTGGGCTGTGTTCTTCATCCCTGCACCTCTCTATAAATACTCATTTGAAACTGATTGATTTTAGATGATAATGATTGTGAAAGGGTTCCTGAATAATCATGTGGTGTTTTTTCCAATCAGGCAAGTCTAAAGGGGTATTTTGAATGTTTTAAAGTGGGACTGAATGAGGTACTTATCCCTGTCAGTTTAAATGCAGTAGATGATGCTAGCACAGAAGCTAAGCAATGAACTGCTGTGGATGGGGGGGGAGTCATAAAATGTAGTTTAGCCCTCAATAACTTTTAAGTGCATGCTTTATTTAGAATATTTCCACCAGATTACTTCACCGTCAGACACCTCTTTCTGACAGGAAACTGAAGACGTTATATCCCGTTATACTCTCCAAATCTGCACGAGACTCCATTGGAAAAAAACTGAAATTTGAACTCACAGAACTCGGGAATAGCCGGTCTAACGCTGCCTCCATCAGTGAGTTTTCTTTGTGTGACTTTTGTGTATTAAACGGTTATTCAGACTCGCACAATAACCCCTACCACACTGAGGCAGAAGTAGACCTCCACTAGCTGGGGTTCTGCAAGGTTCTTAATGGAGTCTGGTGGCTTTAAAGCTTTACATTCCATATTTTAAAGTGCTGTCTCATAAATGCACGGTAAAGTGGTAGAAATGTCCTAAGCATAGCATTCATTTAAAGTGATACTGAACATTACTTAGCTTCTGTGCATGAACTCCTTTCTGTTTCCTCCAAAAGACACACACTGACATTGGATAAGCACCTCTAAATCTCATGCATTGACAGCAACGAATTCACTGCATCTTTAGTCACCCTCCACTGTACTCTTGTCTTCGAAGGATCTCATTTTGGAATCAAAGTACAGGACAAACTGTGTAAGTAAGCAGTGATTAATCTGTCCCACAGCGGAGCGGCGGTGTTGTAGAGACCACAGCGTCTGCCTGTTGCATTGTTTTTCTGTCGTGTGTTCTTGGTGATGGTGGCTCAGCTCTTTTGGTTTCCCCCCTGTCCTCCTGCAGGCCTCCCGGATCCCTTCGCTAAGGTAGTTGTGGACGGCTCGGGGCAATGCCACTCCACGGACACCGTGAGGAACACGCTCGACCCCAAGTGGAATCAGCACTACGACCTGTGAGTCCCACACACAATCATCTCATTCCTTATGTTTGCTGCTGCGTGGAAATCTATCGTTCATGCAGCAAAAGGACAGTGCAGATAAGAACATGTCAGAGGAGACTAACATACTCAACAAGACGGCAATTAAAAGTTATTGCAAGTAAAACAAAAGTAGCAGCAGCAGGTAGTGAAGTAGAAGCCACTGATAACAATACTAAATTCTCATAAGTATCTATGGCACAACAGTGTGTGTGTGTGTGTGTGTGTGTGTGTGTGTGTGTGTGTGTGTGTGTGTGTGTGTACCTCAGTTTATTTGCATACCTCCCACCTTCCCAGAGCCTTGATGTGATTACAAACAGCAGTGTGAGCCATTACAATACCTCCCAGCTCTCTTTGTTTAACCTCAGCGAGGGAGCGCCCTGAGACGTGTCAGGCTGGGTCATTACCACGACTCCAACACTCACAGACCCTACATCTGCTCTCTCACTTATCTGAACGCTCCGCAATGACATAACCCTTCAGCACCGGCAGAGAGCCTTTAAAGCAGTCCCTGGGAGAAGTGTTTGAAGACACACGGAGGAGGAGGAGGGGGGAGGAGGAGGAGTGGCGTCTTGTTGTAACCTTCGTTTCCCAGAGATCCTGTGAAGGTAACCTGGAAAAGAGAGTGAGAGTTTCCAGTGTTCGGCCCGGTGTTTATCCAGCCGTCGCGCACAGCCAGCAGCCAGAGGAAGCACATGTCTCCGTTTGTTTGGTTGCTGGGGTTACAGGACCCTCTCTTGACACGGATGTTAAATTAGCTGCTCGTGTCATTTTTGACAAGATGGGGGGAAAAAGTCAGTGTGTGTGTGTGTGTGTGTGTGTGTGTGTGTGTGTGTGTGTGTGTGTGTGTGTGTGTGTGTGTGTGTGTGTGTGTGTGTGTGTGTGTGTGTGTGTGTGTGTGTGTGTGTGTGTGTGTGTGTGTGTGTGTGTGTGTGTGTGTGTGTGTGTGTGTGTGTGTGTGTGTGTGTGTGTGTTCACTTTCTTGAAGATGGATCGATGCAGAGGAGAACTCGTGGATTCAGAGGCATTCAGACGTGATGCTAAGAAGTGTGTGACGTTAGGGTCGTCATCAACAAGGATGTGTGCTTTTATTTAGTGAATTATTTTAATTTATTGACTAAAAAAACACCAGACTACAGTGAGACAGTGACAGAGAGTGATTTTACAGACGGTCACATGACTTCACGTCACCACCGCTAAGCTAAAGGTGGCTAATGTTGGGCTGTAAAGGAACTACAGCACGGTCACATGACTTCATGTCACCACCGCTAAGCTAAAGGTGGCTAATGTTGGGCTGTAAAGGAACTACAGCACGGTCACATGACTTCATGTCACCACCGCTAAGCTAAAGGTGGCTAATGTTGGGCTGTAAAGGAACTACAGCACGGTCACATGACTTCACGTCACCACCGCTAAGCTAAAGGTGGCTAATGTTGGGCTGTAAAGGAACTACAGCACGGTCACACGACTTCACGTCACCACCGCTAAGCTAAATGTGGCTAATGTTAGGCGTGATGACGTTTGCTGCCTTGTGATTGGCTGATTAGATCTTTGCGTTAACGACAATGCATCCTATAATGTGCTTATTGTATATATGTATATATCATATAAATCCTGCAGCCCTGTGAGGTGTAAAATGAGTGTGACCCCCCTCACTGTGTGTAGTGTGTGTCCTCGTGGCCTCTCAGATGGTGTGCTGGAAGAGAGAGGTTTTAATTGAGCCGTCTGTCTGGCTCACACTTATTGAAACGCAGCCTGAAACACCTGGTGTTCTTCTGCCTCAAAGCTGCTGGCAGTCCATCTCTTTTCCACTTGTTTGTGTGTGATTGTCTGAGGGGGTAGAGATGTGTGTGTCTGTGTCTATGTGTGTCCAGAGTCCAGCAGGCTAGTCAGTGAACTGTGACCCTTCTGCATTGTTGCGGGAAGTGGCCGGCATGCCAAGAATAGCAGACAGTCTTTGTGGCTGCGTCTCACTGGAGGAGGAAATAACCTTTTCCTCTTTTGCATAGGAAGGTTTCCAACCGAGAGAAAGTGATCAGAGCTTGTTGAAACCTTTTAAAGAGTCCTCTCCTGCTGATGTTCAGGTGTATATCAGTATGTAGCTTCTCTACTTTAAAGAGTCCTCTCCTGCTGAGGTTCAGGTGTATATCAGTATGTAGTGTCTCTACTTTAAAGAGTCCTCTCCTGCTGATGTTCAGGTGTATATCAGTATGTAGCGTCTCTACTTTAAAGAGTCCTCTCCTGCTGATGTTCAGGTGTATATCAGTATGTAGTGTCTCTACTTTAAAGAGTCCTCTCCTGCTGATGTTCAGGTGTATATCAGTATGTAGAGTCTCTACTTTAAAGAGTCCTCTCCTGCTGATGTTCAGGTGTATATCAGTATGTAGCGTCTCTACTTTAAAGAGTCCTCTCCTGCTGATGTTCAGGTGTATATCAGTATGAAGAGTCTCTACTTTAAAGAGTCCTAGTCCTCTCCTGCTGATGTTCAGGTGTATATCAGTATGTAGAGTCTCTACTTTAAAGAGTCCTCTCCTGCTGATGTTCAGGTGTATATCAGTATGTAGTGTCTCTACTTTAAAGAGTCCTCTCCTGCTGATGTTTATATCAGTATGTAGAGTCTCTACTTTAAAGAGTCCTCTCCTGCTGATGTTCAGGTGTATATCAGTATGTAGTGTCTCTACTTTAAAGAGTCCTCTCCTGCTGATGTTCAGGTATATATCAGTATGTAGAGTCTCTACTTTAAAGAGTCCTCTCCTGCTGATGTTCAGGTGTATATCAGTATAGCGTCTCTACTTTAAAGAGTCCTCTCCTGCTGATGTTCAGGTGTGTATCAGTATGTAGTGTCTCTACTTTAAAGAGTCCTCTCCTGCTGATGTTCAGGTGTATATCAATATGTAGAGTCTCTACTTTAAAGAGTCCTCTCCTGCTGATGTTCAGGTGTATATCAGTATGTAGTGTCTCTACTTTAAAGAGTCCTCTCCTGCTGATGTTCAGGTGTATATCAGTATGTAGTGTCTCTACTTTAAAGAGTCCTCTCCTGCTGATGTTCAGGTGTATATCAGTATGTAGTGTCTCTACTTTAAAGAGTCCTCTCCTGCTGATGTTCAGGTGTATATCAGTATGTAGTGTCTCTACTTTAAAGAGTCCTCTCCTGCTGATGTTCAGGTGTATATCAGTATGTAGCGTCTCTACTTTAAAGAGTCCTCTCATCTTGTTGTAGTGTTTCCTGGCCAGTGTGCACTCAGTCACATTTGGTTAAATTGCAGTCCTTCAAACACGGTGTTATTAAATTATACATATGCAGTGTTAAGCACCCAGTCTAGACTGGAAATTATTTACGGCCCACTCATCCATCCATCCATTTTCCACTCCCCATCCAGGCCGCGTGGCACCCAGTTAAAGCCCCATTAATGTCTTTTATTAGGTCCGTGGTGTTAATATGTCCTAGAGTTAGGAGGGCCACAATGCCGAGGAAGCAAATATGTCAATCACTTTAAGAACATGAGCAGATTTCCAGTGAGCTTCAGTGCCCGGACTCCCCTTCTCGTTCTGTTTGTACCTCAGATTGTTGCCGTAACGACACGTTGTTCTTCCACTTTGACCATATGTTCTTGGCAGTGACCTGCAGGGAAAAGTCCAGCGAAGAAAAGCACATCTGACTCTTTAAATCTGCTTTTTATTGCAATGTTCCCATTGTCTCTCATGCATGTGTGTTATTGCCTACGACTGGTATTAAAAATCTTAGCCAGACTAATGAATTTTATTACGTGGAGGGTGATCCAGTTGACTGGGGCTTGGTTGTAATGCTCCCCTCCGTCACGTCTGTCTGACATTCTCTCACATCGCACCCCAGACAGGCATTTGGCATGGACTCAAAATGTCCAGACGTCTTACTCACAGCCCCATTGTTTCACATCCCGGGTTGGTAAGCAGCATGATAATTACAGTGGGATGCAGCTCTGCGAAGCGCACAGATGATTAGTTTTCGACTGAAAGAAGAAGCCCACCAGAGCAGATGTGCAACAACAGGTTCACGGTGAGATGTTATCAACCTCTCGACTCACCGGACACACGAGGAGAGGAAAGAGAATGGAGGAGTGAAATGATACGACTCATCTTATCCCTTTCATGTCTTTAGCTTTCTGAATACACTATTGTGACCTGAAAATGTTCTGTACTTGAATGACGTTGGTTTTAGCATTGCTAGCCGTTAGCATTTCCGTAAAGAAATTGGTCAACATGTCCGAGAACTTTTCAACGTCCGGGATAAATGGAAGAAATTCCATTCAAGTCTTACCTGTTTAAAAGCTTAAAGGTCCCCTGTGATCGTAATGCACTTTTTAATGTCTCTAATACATATATTCATCTCCCCTGTGAGGTAAGAGACTCAAAGATGGTCTCTCTTTACCTCCTGATCCAAAACAGGACAGAAACACATGTAAGCCGGTCTGGCTCATAACATTTTCATGAAGCTGCTTCCAACGTGAAATAAAGCGCTGTTTTTAATTTGGTTCTGCAGTGACAATGGGCTTTTTTCAGCCTTGTTTTTTGATCAAATTGTGTTTAGGGGGAGTTATTTTCCATGCAGTATGTCTAAATCATTCAAATTTGTCCGACTTAAACAGATTTTCCCAATCACGGGCGGCTAAATACCGACGAATGGAAACACTGCAAGCCCTTGGGATGACATTGTATCCAGCTCCCAAGATAGGGTTTTGTGTTACAATCGTACAAACCATGCTTCTGTTGAAATGTAGAAATGTGTCCTCTGGTAGAGAGTTGGCAATGATTGAACCCAATTACATGTTTATATAGATGGGAGAAAGCTTCTTTAAAAGTAAAACCAAAATGGTCTGGAGAGCGTGGCGTAATCCCAATTCAAAATGCCATTTTGTCGCCACTTCATTCTCAGACATCTTCATGGCTCCAGTATTATATTTTTATCTTGTCTCCCTGCTGCTGATATGTGCTGTGGATAAATGATTCACAGGATCACCGTCTGTGCTGCTCAGACGCTCAGAATCACGAGTTCACATGCACAGTCTGGAAAATCCCCTCCGCTTCCCCACCTTCCTCTTCCTCTTCCTCTTCCTCCTTCGTGTCCCGACTGTGTCTCGTAGAGGGTCCTTGAAGAGGCGTCTCAGTGGTATCCTCTGTTACCACTCTTACACTTTTTGGGACATCCTGAGTGAGACCAGTCCCTTCTTACAGCTCTTATCGTTACCATGGCTTAGTTGAATACTCGATTCTGATTGATCAATTTGGTTATTCCTCTGTAGCACAGTATTTCTTTCACTGGAGTCAAACAGTGATCACCATGGCTTCTATGAGAGAGCCGTTTAATGTAACCTATGTCTCCTCGTTCCCTCCTTCTTTTCAGATACATCGGGAAATCAGATTCCATCACCATCAGCGTCTGGAACCACAAGAAGATCCACAAGAAGCAAGGAGCCGGGTTCCTGGGCTGCGTCCGCCTTCTGTCCAACGCCATCAACCGCCTTAAAGACACGGGCTGTAAGTGTCAGTATAACTCCTTTTTATTAATATTGCATTCACATGTCTCTTAGGGAAATGAGTCTATAGATGTTCGCCATTGGAAGGAACCATGTTACATATAGAGTGGTTCAAAACGCTCAACATTAGCCTCCTTTAGCTTAGCGGTGGAGACGTGAAGTCATGTGACCGTGCTGTAGTTCCTTTATAGCCCAACATTAGCCTCCTTTAGCTTAGCGGTGGAGACGTGAAGTCATGTGACCGTGCTGTAGTTCCTTTATAGCCCAACATTAGCCGCCTTTAGCTTAGCGGTGGAGACGTGAAGTCATGTGACCGTGCTGTAGTTCCTTTATAGCCCAACATTAGCCGCCTTTAGCTTAGCGGTGGAGACGTGAAGTCATGTCACCGTGCTGTAGTTCCTTTATAGCCCAACATTAGCCTCCTTTAGCTTAGCGGTGGTGACGTGAAATCATGTGACCGTGCTGTAGTTCCTTTATAGCCCAACGTTAGCCGCCTTTAGCTTAGCGGTGGTGAGGTGAAATCATGTGACCGTGCTGTAGTTCCTTTATAGCCCAACGTTAGCCTCCTTTAGCTTAGCGGTGGTGACGTGAAATCATGTGACCGTGCTGTAGTTCCTTTATAGCCCAACATTAGCCTCCTTTAGCTTAGCGGTGGAGACCTGAAGTCATGTGACCGTGCTGTAGTTCCTTTACAGCCTACTAACGTTAGCGTTTTACTTCTAAAATCATAAATGTGCTATAATCCAACTGAAAAATCCCATTGGCTTTTTGCTGAGGGGCTCCTTCCGATGCGGACCTCTGTGTTAACTTCTACAAAAAAGATGTCCTCCCTCCAAATCTCTATGGTAAAATGAGGCATCCATCAAGCCAGATTTATTCCTGTAGTGGGATAAGAAGCAGGGGTTAGGCCTGAGTGACAGAACATAGAGTCGCTCCTTTTTAGAATCCTGACAAAGGCCAGGCCTGTGTGAGAGGGGGGTCCACACTCTGCCAGAACAGGAAGAGCCAATCAGCATCACCCTGCAATTACAGTAAAAATGTCAGAAGCTAACTGGATAAATGAGACGGAGGCTTTAGTAAATGGATCCTGGTTAAAGCTTCTGGAGCTGGAGGGTCGGCTTGGTCTTAGTATTACTGCTTTTCTTATCATTACATTACTGAAGTGTTTTATCTAAATGAGGCTCTAGATGTCAGTCAGTGGAAGGAACCATGTGTCTTATGCAGGAATGAGTCCTAAAACCCGGAAAGGAGTCGGCATTTTCCCACTTCCGCTTCCCTTTTCTGAAAGTCAATGGTTTTCTGTGTGTGTTTTTGGTTGGTAGCCTGAAATAACTGCGATGCCACAGAGATTATATTCTGCAATAATCCAAAATCCAATGGAAAAATCCCATTGACTTTTTGTTGAGGGAACCAGGAAGATGCTGCCTTTTAAGGTCAGCTTACAAAAATACATCATCCCTGAACCCGTCTTTATACATAAGTGTTGCAGTCAACCAAAGACACTTTACAATTAAACTGAAATGTCTGAGGCAACCCGATGACCTCTCCACGGTCTTTTTGGGGGGCATAACTGCAACCGCTAGAAAACGCACAAAACAAAAGAATGACAAACTCTCCCCACAACAGAGAGAACACAACAGATCTACGCTTACACTTTAATGGCTCTGCAATTATGCATGGCTGCTAGAAATGACCGGTTGTCTAGATCGGCAGACGGAGATAGAGGGAGGTTAGTCACAAGGGCATGTTGTGTGTGTTTGAACACATGCTGCCAGTCTGCAGAGGAGACTGAGGGGGAAACTAACGGGGTGAGGAGGAGGCCAGAGCGAGAGGAAATGCAGAGGCAAACCACTCACAGCTGTGGCAAAAGGTTCAGGTTTCCTGTGTCGCTCCAGGAAAACATCAGTGTCAGGGGGCTTCTAGGAACAGACTATAAAGGAACTACAGCACGGTCACATGACTTCCCGTCCCCACCGCTAAGCTAAAGGCGGCTAATGTTGGGCTATAAAGGAACTACGGCACGGTCACATGACTTCACGTCTCCACCGCTAAGCTAAAGGCAGCTAATGTTGGGCTATAAAGGAACTACGGCACGGTCACATGACTTCCCGTCCTCACCGCTAAGCTAAAGGCGGCTAATGTTGGGCTATAAAGGAACTACGGCACGGTCACATGACTTCACGTCTCCACCGCTAAGCTAAAGGCAGCTAATGTTGGGCTATAAAGGAACTACAGCACGGTCACATGACTTCACGTCTCCACCGCTAAGCTAAAGGAGGCTAATGTTGGGCTATAAAGGAACTACAGCACGGTCACATGACTTCACGTCACCACCGCTAAGCTAAAGGCGGCTAATGTTGGACGTGATGACGTTTTAGTCATGTCATTTAGACACTTCAATGCACCGTAGAACAAAATGTGAACATCTCTTCAGCTTGTGTTATCCAAAGACCTTATTTTAGGATCAGAACCGAAAAGCACATTCAGAAAACCATTGACTAACAGACGACGGGAATCCAAAAGTACTAAACTGCTGACTCATTCCTGCAGCATGTTGTGTGTAAATGGCTGCATTGAAACATATGTACTACATATTTCTGTGTGTTTTCTCTGCGGCTGCTGACCCTCGGTTTGACCGTTGGCTGTTTGGGTCGTTGTTTAGTCTAGACAGACATCCTGAGCTGATCTGCATGACACCCAGACAACAGAGCGCAGATAGTGGCATTTCTCATGTCTGCAGCTTGGACCTTTTTTTTTAGCTCTTGTTTCTTTTTTTGTTCCTCTCCGCCTGTTCTATCTCTCTCTCTTTCACACTCTCTCTCCATCTCTCTCTCCCTCTCAAATTCCGCAGACTTTAAGAAGTTCAGACAAAGAGTTTCCAGACTTTGGCAGAGGTTCATGTCCATGCTAAGACTGAGCGGAATAGTGCAGGCTTTGTACTGAAATTTGTCAAATGTTTGACCTCTGCATTTGAACTGGAGCCGGCTCTGTACCGATGCTCAGGGAGATTTTTACAGCCCGTGGCTGTTCCACAAAAACCCACCATCTGTTCTCGGGCAGAGCCAAGCTGTGGTCTGCAGACGGGAGGGAGGGAGAGGGATGGATAATACTGACTGAGGGATGTAAATGATACCCAGCAGTAGAGGGGTGCAATGAGTCCTAGAACAAGGAAGTTAGTCAGCATTTTACCCCTTCTGCTTCCCTTCTCTGGAAGTCAATGGCTTTCTGGGTGTGTTTGAAACAAGCTCTGTGGTTAACAGAAGCTGGGTAGATTTAGCTGATGATTGTTTATCAAAATACTCTTATATTTTGTGAAAGCATCATCCCGTAGAGTGGTGCAGGAATGAGTCCTGAACCAGGAAAAAAGTGGGCATTTCCCTCCTTCCGTTTTTTGTTTGTTTGGAAGTCAGTGGTTTTCTGAACGTGTTTTTGGTTGGTTTTACTTCAGAAACCATAAAGTGGTGTTAATGTGGAGATTATCGTACTGAACAAAACATGTTGGCATCATAAACGTTTGAGATTATTCTTCTGCAAATTCCAATGGAGAAATCCCATTGAACCAGGGAGATGCTGCCTTCAGGGTCAGCTTGTAAAAGTCACTGTACCTCTTTAGAGGTTTGTCTGACCAGGGGAAAATGCAACACAATGCTACCTAATTGTCAGCTCCAGTCTGAATAATTTCTTGTATATTTGTACTTAACTTAATTAAATATCCGATTAGATGGAAGCAGTTCATATTCACTGTTCCGAACATGCTCGTTTCCATGTAAATAATTAAACCTCTTTCCCCTTTCTTCTCATTCCCTGTTTGTCTCTCTTTCTTTTCCACTTCCTCTTTCTGTCGTCTCTCCACAGACCAGAGACTAGACCTGAACAAGCTGAGTCCCAGCGACAGCGACACGGTCAGAGGACAGATAGTGGGTGAGTACAGAACGACAGGCAAAACCAGGATGCATTCAGGGTCACAAACATATCGCGAAAAACGGCCACTTTAACTGAGATTCAAATAAAAGTTGCACAAAAACCAAAATAGTTATTCTGGGATGTTCTCCAAGACCGTCTGCTTCAGCATGAGGTCAGATGTGCAGCACGTTGTCACTTGGTGTTAAATACTCAGAGAGGTGGGACACTGACCGCTAATGGGCAGCGTTTACAGCTAAAGCAAACAAACCGAGAGCCAAGGTTAACTATTTTAAAGTCATTACCGTGTTATCCTCTAAATGATCTCGTCATCTTTGAATCGTAGCTTTGACATTTCTCTCATGGAGCTTCTAATGGTTTTCCAGGCTCTGTTTTATAGCTGTGACGAGGCATACACTGCATACGTATTTAAAATGAAAGTCTATGATGAAATATGTTCGTAAATAACACACCGTTTAGACCAGAGGATGACAAGGATGAGTTTAAACACAAACTATGATGGGAAAAAAAACACAAATGTAGTTTCAGATATTTCAGATTTGCCTAATAAGTTTACACTGACATCACTGATGCTTTAAGGAAAGAAACGAGGCGATATTTAAGCTAAACTACACTTAAAAAATCCAAAATGTTTGCAGTTAACAGTAAATAAGACTTTAGTTGTGCTCCTGTTTTTACTTCGATGAAACTGAAACGCCCAGAATTGTAATCGACTAAAATGAACCAAATTTATATCTGAAAAAATGGGATTTTCTTGTAGAAAACTTTAAATAAAATAATAGTTAAGTATATCAAATTATTTTAAAAATGACAGTATAGTATGTGGAAAAATCATAAAGTGTGTAAAAAAAAAAACATACAAATAAGTCACAGTTTGTTGAACAAAATATTGAGAGAATAGTGTCAATGACTCAAAATATCAAAGAGAATTGTAGTTTAGCTGTCGAGAAATATGTAACAGATCATAAGATAGCATATACATTTAATGTTTGTTTCATTCAGCTTGTAATATGTCAAAAAAAGAAAGGAAATCCCAGTGTTCTGTGTGGAAAAATATTAAAGAAATGTAGAAAATACAGTGAGACATTACTACACTAAATTAAAATCAAATTAAATAAAGCATTGAGTATTACCCATTCTCTTCTGAAACATCCATCCCATCCATCCCAGCCTTCATATAAAACATCAGATTATATTTCATAACTTCAGACCCCGTCCTTTAAGCCCCTGCAGGATACCGCTGTTCCTGTTCCTCATAAAGATATACAGCTCTGTGTTCGGCCCGGATACAGTATCTGTAGTGCTCTGTAGTAAGTGTGTGTGCATCTGTGTGCCATGTGTTCCTGCAGTCAGCCTGCAGTCCAGGGACCGGATCGGCACCGGCGGCCCCGTGGTGGACTGCAGCCGGCTGTTTGACAACGATCTCCCAGACGGGTGAGCCACTCATATCGTCTCAGGAGGAGTTCAGTGAGAGGCTGTTGCAAATACTCAAAGCTGCGTTCAAGAACAGCGGGGGAAAAGATGCATGGATTATGATGTTTGCATGTGTAGAGAACGCACATTACATTACATTCAGAGCAAAAGGAAACCTAACGTTTGACAACCAAGAGGTTTGACAACAATTACTTTAGAAAAACAAGAGACTTTGCACACTCCAGAGTCCTTAAAGATCAAAAACATGTCTTTCTTTTTACATTTTGAAGGACTTTTGCAGCTTTCTTGGTCTTTAATATATCAATTAAGGTGCCATATTGCTTAGGTTTGGTTAAAGCAAATGCAAGCAACGTTAAGGTACACTTTTCAAATCATCTCGTCGTCTTTTATCCGTAGCTTTTGACAGTTTTTCCTTATAATTGAGGAGCTTCGAATGAATATCCGTTGACCCCACAGCGGTGTAACGGCAAACCTAATGACCAATGGCAATGGAGGATGCAAACAAACATAGGAAAGGCATTTTGCCAAACACTTTGCTTTATATATCAGAAAGTCGTCTGACTTCTCGCCAAACAAATCAGAAATCGTGTAAAAAACCCTCAGATTTCTCGTACTAATTTGCCATTCCTTGGTGTGTGAAAACACCACTCGTACGTTGCTTTTTTCTCCCCTAAATTTGAGTATTTTGAATGTGTGATTAACTGCCTGTATGTTTGTGCCTCCAGCTGGGAGGAGAGGAGGACGGCGTCGGGGAGGATCCAGTATCTGAACCACATCACACGCACCACGCAGTGGGAGAGGCCGACCAGGTGAGTCCACTCAAAACTCAGACCTCTTAACTCAGGCAGGAAAGAGGGGACAAACGATCCCATCCCTGACCTCAGTGCCCTCAGACTGGAGTAGAAGTAGAGGAGGTGTCAGACGGAGTTTAATGATGCGGACGAGCCAGGAGGTCACGGAGCTGACAGGAGCGGAAATCTCCCCCCGCTCCCTCTCCGTGTTTATCCATGTTTCTGTTCATCTGTTCCTCCTTTATCAGACGCCCGGATGTGTATGGATTTCCCATTTAGCACCTGAAGACTCTCTAAATGCTGCCTATTGATCTGCTGCTGTTTGAAGGGATCTCTCATTTAACAGCTTCTCATACGCTTTCTTTCTAAGGGCTTGGAATTATATCGATATTATATGTGATGTTAGGCTAGATATCGTCTCAGATGTTGTAATATCTTGAGTGTTATCTTTTCCTGCTTTTAATGAATGCATTACAGTAAAGTGAAACTGAATTTACCAGACAGAACTTTATCTAGTGAGTCAAAAACTTGTTATACCCCAACATTAGCCTCCTTTAGCTTAGCGGTGGTGACGTGAAGTCATGTGACCGTGCTGTAGTTCCTTTATAGCCCAACATTAGCCTCCTTTAGCTTAGCGGTGGAGACGTGAAGTCATGTGACCGTGCTGTAGTTCCTTTATAGCCCAACATTAGCCTCCTTTAGCTTAGCGGTGGTGACCTGAAGTCATGTGACCGTGCTGTAGTTCCTTTATAGCCCAACATTAGCCTCCTTTAGCTTAGCGGTGGTGACCTGAAGTCATGTGACCGTGCTGTAGTTCCTTTATAGCCCAACATTAGCCTCCTTTAGCTTAGCGGTGTTGACGTGAAGTCATGTGACCGTGCTGTAGTTCCTTTATAGCCCAACATTAGCATCCTTTAGCTTAGCGGTGGAGACGTGAAGTCATGTGACCGTGCTGTAGTTCCTTTATAGCCCAACATTAGCATCCTTTAGCTTAGCGGTGGAGACGTGAAGTCATGTGACCGTGCTGTAGTTCCTTTATAGCCCAACATTAGCATCCTTTAGCTTAGCGGTGTTGACGTGAAGTCATGTGACCGTGCTGTAGTTCCTTTATAGCCCAACATTAGCCTCCTTTAGCTTTTTAGCTTAGTGGTGTTGACGTGAAGTCATGTGACCGTGCTGTAGTTCCTTTATAGCCCAACATTAGCCTCCTTTAGCTTAGCAGTGGTGACGTGGAGTCATGTGACCGTGCTGTAGTTCCTTTATAGCCCAACATTAGATTTTTACTTCAGAAATCACAAAGTAGTATTAATGTGTGGAGGTTATCCTGCTTAAACAAAACGTTTATTAATTATATATTGACCTTTGATTATCTCCCCCTCCCCTCAGGCCGGCCTCAGAGTACTCCAGCCCCGGCCGTCCTCTCAGCTGCATCGTGGATGAAAACACGCCGGTCAGCACCAACGGGGCGACGCCCACCACGGTACCGCCACCGATCAACGGGGAACAGCGAGCCCAGGAGAGACGGGTCCGCTCACAGAGGCACCGCAACTACATGAGCAGAACCCACCTGCACACGCCCCCTGACCTCCCCGAGGGATACGGTTAGTGTGGCACAGAGGGGTCGGGCCGTACATGGGCTCCTGCAACATCCAAAATCTGCAGTATCTGGTAACGGCGAAATCTGAATTGTGGAGCTGCGGAGATTATTTTAGAGACTTCATTTAAAAGAAATTGCCTGGTCCATGAACATAGGCTCAAAACAAGCCTTACCTAGCTAAGTTTAGCACCCAAGGTAGAAAATAACCACTATGCTTTCTGAGTTCACTTAACAGTCAAGTCTCATCTGAATTCATGCTTTTCCAGGTCTGTCTGCAAGAATGAAAGCAAGCAACCTTTAAATGCTTGTTTTCTGGACAGAGTTCATTAGCACTAGGCTGAGCTTGTGTTATAGCTGACATGTTTAATGCCAAGGCTTTAATACACCTGCCTGCATTAGTGTCTGGTTTATACACACTTTAGGAACAAAATGAATCACAACGCAAGGTAAATAAAACACCCCTCTTGCTATTTTTGCCGACGATTGGACTGTAAGGGAGCCTGGAGAGACAAGTGAGTGAGACAGAATGGAGAGGAAAGAGGCATTTCTCTACTTCCAGTTGTAATATGTTGTGTAGTAATGGTGGAGATGATGAAGAGGTTCTTGAGTTCATCTGAGGAGGATGTGACGGTGCATCTGAAAACTGTTTGCAGCCCACAGCACTCTGCTATGAATACTGTATGCCCAGCCTCTCCTATCTTAAGACGGATAAATATTTAATATTCTGATTGCACTATAGCCGGGGTTTTATCCTCCTTGCACGCCGTGGTTATTGTGCTGCTGCTCTGACTCCAATCTGTGTCCTCATTCAGCTCCGCACCAGGAGCCTGAGATACTGGCTCCATTTGAGACAACCTAATTGAATTGATCTGGCTGTTAAAGGCTGGCTGGCGGCGGCCGTTCACCCCACCCCCCCACCCCCCCGCCCTCTGTGCTCCTCTGTGCACACAGTCAAACAATCAGAAGCATTCATGTGAGAGCAAACAAGCTGCACACAGCCCGGAGGGAGCTTGGTTTACCCTCACAGTGAGATCTGTGCAGGATCTGAGGAGCCGGAGACACGGAGGCTCATCACGTCTTTGCACTTATAGCTCTCAGAGTCCAGAGCTTGTGCCGGATCGCCCTCACCCTGCAGCGCTGCCGGGTCTTGGCCTTAAAAACTTAAGCGCCTACGATCTCTCTGTCCGGCACGAAGAACCCAAGGGATTAACCTGCAACACTTCAAAGCTGTGCAGAAGCAGAGGCACCCAGGTTGCAAAGCGTCTCAAACACGACCAATCATCCCCTCCCTACAGGCCTCGGTTAAACCAGACAATCCAGCACATGCACTTCGCTCTGTGTCAGCCAATCGGCTTGCTCCTCCATCTCAGCGAGTGGGCCTGTTTGCTATCCTGGCTCCTGATTGGTGGACTGAGCTCCCCATGGACATCAGGACAGAAGAGACTCTCCAGATCTTCCATCGTAAACTGAAAATGCATCTTTTTTTTAAGCATTTTATTTATAGAACTTTTTCAATTTACAGAACACAAAACAATACACCATCCCGCCCACCCACTCCCACAAGGCTACAAAATAAAATAACTAAATAAATAAATAAAGATGTGCACATGTTCTCACACCTGCACAGTCCTAGTGACATGGACGCACTTGTACTCACGCACATATAACCATACATGTGACTTATACACACAAAAGCATACACACATATACACATGTACCCATATACAAGTGCATACTCGCAAGTACAAATGCATCTGATCCACCCAAAAGGAGAAAATAATAAATACCTAGCATATGTAGGCTCCCATAAAGTACACTCCTGCACAGAAGACATGATGGGGAAAATCTTATCTGTTTCATAAATCCAGCTGGTCACTCTACATCTGCAAAGGCTGGCATGCTAAAGGGATGTCAGGTGAAAGATGTGTTCTCAATAAACTCTATAAAGGGAGTCCAGGTTTGAATAAATCTGTCTTTGTTACTGTTACGGCTATATTTTAGTTTCTCTAGTGGAATCATAGAGAGCACCTCTTCAACCCAGTGTTTGAACGAGGGAGGGCTTACCGACTTCCACTGTATGAGAATTGATCTCGGCGCCATCAGGGTTAAAAACGCTACGGCATTCGTCTGTAAGTTAGTCAAATGTTTTTCTGGAAGTATTGTCCCAAAGATGGCGATTACTGGGTCAGGGTCTACATTAACACCACGTATATAAGATATAGCTTCAAAAATGTTGGTCCAGAAGCCGTTTAGAGACCTGCATGACCAAAACATGTGACCCACTGTAGCCGGATTGTGGCTGCATCTTGGACATTCAGGATTGACGTTAGGGTATATTCTGGCCAGTTTCTCATTTGAATAGTGCAGTCTATGTACAACTTTGAATTGGATAAGACCATGCAAAGAGATGTGGTGTGTATACGCTTCAAACCTTTTTGCCATGTCTCCTCGGATAGTGCAATGTCTAAGTCCTTTTCCCAAAATGCATCTTTTTTGATGCATCTTGGCAATTAAAGAAATGGAGCACTTTATAGAGTTAGCTCAGGCCTTGGGACGTGCTTGAAGTGAATATATCTGACCTTCCTTGTAGTTTGGAGTTAAATTCTCTATATTTTTTGCACTTACTGTAAGTCGCTTTGGATAAAAGTGTGGGGAGTTCATTATCAATGTGAGCACAGCTTTTGTTTCTGTGGGGGATGGCATGATGTGGCTCCTAAAGGGCTCTTATTGTTAGAAAAGCAGACTGGTTTTGAAGTGGTTTGCAACTTGAATCAACTGGGAACCAAACTAGCCGCTGCGTTGAGTCACCCTGAGCTCAGCTGAGTGGAACAGCAGCCTCAGTCCAGCCCCTCCTCACCTGTCTCCCCCCCTCCTCACTCTCTCTGTCTGCAGCTCCTCAGGAGAGCCAGCAGACGTCACCCTGTGTGTCTCACATACATCAGACACTCATCAGGGTGGGGTGGGGTGGGGGGTTTCTGGGAGGTCATGTGAACATGCGTGTTAAAGACAGGGCGGTGGGTCCAGAGGGAGCAGAGCGGTCTGACAGCAGGCGTCATGGAAACATCTCAGACAGGCGCTGACGAGTGAGCTCACCAAGCCAGGAGTCTGATCACCACATCACTCCTCTTCCTCTCCTCTCTTCTTCTTCCTCTCCTCTCTTCTTCTCCTCTCCTCTCCCCTTTCTCTCCTCTTCCTCCTCCTCGCCCTCTCTTCCTCTTCCTCTTCTCTCCCTCTCCTCTTCCTTTCCTCTCTGTCAGCATGTGGGACATGAATTAAACCCCATTTAATTTTCCATATATTTGACATAATTGAATTGACCTTTTAATTGAATTGTCTTCATTTGATTTGAATTTATGTCTTTTTTTATTTGACTCTTATTATATATTTATTTATTTTACTCAAATTGTATTTTTAAAGTATTTGTTCAGTAGTACCTGGAATGAAGTTTTATGGTATTGATTGATCTAATATTCTCATGTCTGTGTGTCCCTACAGAGCAGAGGACGACGCAGCAGGGTCAGGTCTACTTCCTGCACACGCAGACCGGCGTCAGCACGTGGCACGACCCCAGAGTCCCACGGTACGTCCGTGCGGTTATCAGTCAGCCTTTTACAGCTGTTGTTTAAATGCTTTAGTTTAAGTCACAGTTAATTATACATTTTCCTAGTCCTGTGTCCAATGTCCTTTTTTAAGTCATCAGAATATATGGAGCAATTCAGTCAATCTAGTCTTGCCGGAACCAAACATTTTGAGAATTCTGCAGACACCTCATTTTTTAAAATACCTTTTAGTCTTTTTTCTTCTTGGTTGATATGGTCCTAGTTTGTGCTACATCATAAAGATAAAGGGTTCTCGTCATGTTTACTCACAGATGTCTCTCACGATATTAAAGCTGACAGGAACACAACACATTTTTTTTCCATTCCCACTTTGTATAGTTTTTCTCCTTTTTACGATCCACCGTATAAACCGTAAGAACATAAAACACAGGAATAATAAACGGCTTACACGAGAATCCGGTCCACAGATGCTCACAGAGGCTCATGGGTAGTCAGGCATGTGTGTCGTATTGATTATCAGATCCTAAAAGAAACGCACACACAGATCTGCTGGTGCGATCTATAGAACATGACTGATATTACAGTACCTGGCCTACTGCTTCTTTCAGTGTATGACCAACTATAGGCACAGTAGGGGGCGCTACTGAGCTATTTCAACACATGTACGACATTTTTGTACAAAACGTCGGCGATTCTGGCGAGCACAACAATTACGTGTGTGAAGCTCATTCCAGCGAAATGTGCAAAATGTAGAAATGTGGTGAAATTCTGGATGTTGAGAAACACATTAGTGGTGTTTATGGCGCCCCCTATGGGCCAGGAGGAAAATGCATTGACAGGCTTCTTCCCCAACACGGACTGAAGCAATCCACCAACGCTTATGATGATCGGATGAATAGTTGATGAGCATTTGGACCGATTACACACTCTTTAGTCTCTTGAAATCCCCAATTGTCTTTACCCATTTGGTGTCAATAGAAGGAAACATTTTGGCCACTGAGCTGATGCTAATGCTCATTAGCAAAGTGAGGTTTTTTTAGTAGAGCACATTCAGTTGGACACTCACTCCAAATTTCAGATGAATCAGACGTACCGAGCACGTTTTTTTTTCGTGCTAAAGCTGGCCAAACCACAGAAGACACTTGCAATGTTTACCTGTCCTGAAGTCCGTGTTTTCGACCATGCTAAGTCCCTTTTAAAAACAAGGACAACTAGCACTACAGTCCTTGGGCCAGATGCTATCAATAATAGACGACAGATATTATAAATCCTGGCCTGCTGCGTGCATTCTCTCAGTGTCTGAGTGATGGATGATGGTTTTATCGCTCTTGATAGGAGAGTATTGGTCACGCCACACCTCGCCCTGCGCTCTGACAACTCGCTGCCAAGCTCTCATCGCTCGTGAGGCTCCGAGTCCCCTTTTGGCTTTAAAACCCCCCTGAAATACAGTCAGCGCATAGCGGAGCAGAGAGCAGGCCTGCTGTAATTTCTGAGTCGTTCCGTCTCCGTGGAGTCCAGATGAAATGGGTTGCACGGCAGCAGTAAATAATTTAGATGGGAGGAAGAAGAAAAATAGAATAAAAGTGATTCCTCAGACATCTCGGAATCTCGCAGTTAGTCAGAGCTCTGGTATGTTTTAAACTTCCAATATGATGCGTCTCTCTTTTACCCCCCCCCCCCCCCCCCGTCCCACCCAGTGATATTTTTCATACATTCCTGCTTTATTGTGTGTTCTTCTGCAGGGTAATGTGAACTGAATCAGAGAAAGAGAAACCTTTCCTCCAAAATATATGATCAATTTTCACCCAAATTAACTTAGTGGAGATTTTATGACTCCCTCGTTAAAGCTGTGCTGGAACAGGACTAGCCGCTAGGCTAAAGGAGGCTAATGTTGGGCTATAAAGGAACTACAGCACAGGTCACATGACTTCACGTCTCCACCGCTAAGCTAAAGGAGGCTAATGTTGGGCTATAAAGGAACTACAGCACGGTCACATGACTTCACGTCTCCACCGCTAAGCTAAAGGTGGCTAATGTTGGGCTATAAAGGAACTACAGCACGGTCACATGACTTCACGTCTCCACCGCTAAGCTAAAGGCGGCTAATGTTGGGCTATAAAGGAACTAAAGCACGGTCACATGACTTCACGTCACCACCGCTAAGCTAAAGGCGGCTAATGTTGGGCTATAAAGGAACTAAAGCACGGTCACATGACTTCACGTCTCCACCGCTAAGCTAAAGGCGGCTAATGTTGGGCTATAAAGGAACTAAAGCACGGTCACATGACTTCACGTCTCCACCGCTAAGCTAAAGGCGGCTAATGTTGGGCTATAAAGGAACTACAGCACGGTCACATGACTTCACGTCTCCACCGCTAAGCTAAAGGCGGCTAATGTTGGGCTATAAAGGAACTACAGCACGGTCACATGACTTCACGTCACCACCGCTAAGCTATGAACAAAATGCTAAAATCTCTTAGGGTTCAGTTTTTCATTTCCCCATCCCACTTGAAATTATTTTTCATACATTCCTTTTTTTTATTGTGTGCTCTTCCTCAGAGACCTGAGTAATGTGAACTGTGAGGAGCTGGGTCCTCTTCCTCCTGGATGGGAGATACGCAACACAGCCACCGGGAGGGTCTACTTTGTCGACCACAACAACCGAACCACGCAGTTCACAGACCCGCGCCTCTCCGCCAACCTGCATCTAGTCCTAAAGTGAGTGCTCCAGTGCAGGAGAAATGTTCCGGGGGAAATAAATGAGACGGTTCATAAAATAAAACAGGGTATAAAAAGCAGAGAGATTTATTTCCCCGTCTCGTTTTCTCTTTGTTTTGCAGTCCTAGCCCAAGCCCCAACGGCTCTCGAGGGGGCATCGAGAGTCAGAATGTCAGGTAAGGCTTTCGGGCTTCACACCAGCAGACTGGAACACACACACACACACACACACACACACACACACACACACACACACACACACACGAACACACACACTCTCATTCCCAGACACTCTGCCTCCCCCTCAGTGGATGTTTTACAGCTGGATCCTGTGCCAAGGTGTGTTTGCCACCTGTAGAGCTTCAGAGTTCTGCACATCACACACGCGCACACACACACACACACACAAATATATAAATTCCTGAGCCCCAGTTTTTGATCATAACGACGTTTTAGCACACAATCCGTCACAAAGCGTTGGCCAGACATCAGATGGGCGAGTGGAAAGCGGGGCTGCTGTGTCTGAGGCCGCGGCGCGTCTTACATCCAGGAAACGGTGCATAAACTCCATGCTGTGTGTGTGTGTGTGTGTGTGTGTGTGTGTGTGTGTGTGTGTGTGTGTGTGTGTGTGTGTGTGTGTGTGTGTGTGTGTGTGTGTGTGTGTGTGTGTGTGTGTGTGTGTGTGTGTGTGTGTCCATCCATCTGTGCGTCAGTTCATGCTCCTGCGCTCGCTACATGCCTTGTGTGCATGGACGCACGTGTTCAGAATCTCTTCCCCCTGTGCAGCTGTTCAAACACACACTGTGCGGCGATAGCCTCAGAATTACCCAGAGGTCCTTGCTGCACAAAGGTGGAGCAGTGTACGCAGGGCCTCCTCCGCCTGACCTCATTCCTCCTCCAGATCAGGTTTCCTTTTTTTCTTCTTCAGACGGATCAAAGAACGTGTTTGGGTTTTTGCTTCACTTTTTTTTTTCATCCTGTGAAACAGACTTGCAGCCCGGCACGCCACATTTGTTTTTAATTTGAGGAGTTTATGCCCAGATGTGAGAGATTATCATGCATAGAACTTCTACCGTATATTTATTCTGGGGGGATTATTAGTGCACATCAAAGGGAGGAAGTGGGCGTGTTTTTGGGAGCGTTACTTTAAAAATGTAATCAGAAGCCTGACCTGAAAATATAACAGTAAGCATTTCCACAATATCAAATACAAGAGACTAGAAATATCAGATATAATATTTCAGTTGTGTAAGACGACAGAATAATGTGAGTTGAGAAAAGAAGAAACCAAGATATTTAGGATAAAAAATGATTGTATTGATAAAAGTCAGATTTATTAAGAAAATTCTGGTAATTTTGAAGAAATAGTCGGAGATTCAAAAAAGTCGAAATTTATAGGAAACAATCTGATTTTCTTTTTGGGAAAAAAAATGTAATTTGAAAGAATTCCTGAAATTTGAAAAAAACTAATAATTTTGAAGAAATATTCAGAAATTAGAAAATCAAAAGGAAAAAACATTGGGAAACAAAAAGTGTGAATTTTAAAAGATGATTCGGGCCACATGAAGAAGAAAATAGATAGAATCTATCTATTAAAGAACTTAATAGAGGGACATTTTTAAAAGTCGAAATTTAGAACAAAAGTCGGAAAGTAAAAGATAAAACTTTGAAAAAATAATCTGACAATTAAAAAAAGTAACTTCTTTTAGGAGAAAATTGATCATTTTAAAGAAAAAGTCCAAATTTAGAAAAATAAATCAGAAAAGAAAAGTAGAAAGAAAAATAAATTGGGAAACAAGAAGTGTGAGTTTTAAAAAGGAGATGATTTGGGCCGGATGTAAAAAAGTCAGTAGGCAGTAGGCGTATGGATTCACCCTCGCAGTATTAGCCTTCAGAACAGAACAGCTGACAGAGGAGAGATAACATCTGAATATTATTTTATTCACAGGCAAAGTTATTGGTTTCTTTGCAGCTTTTAGTGAGAAATTGTCATTAAATGAACGTGTTAAAATCCTCCTAAACTCACAAACTGTTAGATCTAAGTGCCGTACGTATCCTGGTTATTCAAGGACACATGGACCTGAGATTTGTGGGAGGACTTGTATATAAACAGTGCATTCTCATCACATTGACACTGTAAAAAAAGTGTATTTATTTACAGTTTCTGTCCCAACTTAAGCCGTCCATTACCGCTAGACTTTGGAGGGACTTTCACGCTCGTGACTGGAAAAGATATCATGGATTTCCATCAACACATCTGCCTTTTATCAAGCCCGGGATTTTAGAAATGTTCACCCCTGGCGTGCCGTCATCCCGCAAAAATGTTTCGATATATATGTGTCTGTCAAAGTTACAGTTTATGGCCTTTTTTTATTTGCTAAAGACACTGCCTGAGCTTCCAGACCGGGGGTTTCTGGGTATATGTCCCCCTGTGATGTTGCAATCTTCCCCCAAATTCAAGTTTAAAAAGGTAACTCGATCTTTGGCTGCAGGATCGCCCTCCGTACAGGAACATCTCCCAGACATTTGTGATCAGTTGCCCAGTGAAAACATTGCTTTTACTGCGCCAACGTTAAGCAACATGCACCAGCTCCTCGGCAGAGATGTTGGAAAGAGAAGAGAGAGCTCTGAAACCAGGCGAGAGACGAGCAGGAATGTCTGATTTATGGGTGAACGTGCAGGATGAGATGCTCTCCCTCCCTCTGAGTTGTGTTTGGGTGCTGTCGTTGCCCTCCCTAACCTCCCCTCCCATCCGTGAGTCTAGTCTGCAGGAAATAAAAAGGATTCAGGAGGACGTCTCCAGTGTCCTATGGGGCCCCGCTGCGGCTTTCTGGGATCGCAGGAAGTGACCTGCAAAAACTGGTTTCTACCGGGCAGACAGCAGAAACCAGACTCAGTCACTCTGGTGAGGAGACGTTGTCACTGTGGTCGAGGAGAATGCAAATCGTAGGGAGGATGGTGAAGAGAAGCAGATTAAGTCAAGACGTTTCAGACTGTACTCTGAAACACAGTCTGAAACATCATTAATGAGGCTGGATTTCGGGGCTTCAGCTTGTTTCAGAGCACTTGAAGAATGAAATGGTAAAGGGGTGATGCATTTCTGTAGTGGTCCCTGAAGGCATCATCTCCCTGGCTCTCCTCCAAAGCTAATGTTGGGCTATAAAGGAACTACAGCACGGTCACATGACTTCACGTCACCACCGCTAAGCTAAAGGAGGCTAATGTTGGGCTATAAAGGAACTACAGCACGGTCACATGACTTCAAGTCTCCACCGCTAAGCTAAAGGTGGCTAATGTTGGGCTATAAAGGAACTACAGCACGGTCACATGACTTCACGTCTCCACCGCTAAGCTAAAGGCGGCTAATGTTGGGCTATAAAGGAACTACAGCACGGTCACATGACTTCAAGTCTCCACCGCTAAGCTAAAGGAGGCTAATGTTGGGCTATAAAGGAACTACAGCACGGTCACATGACTTCAAGTCTCCACCGCTAAGCTAAAGGCGGCTAATGTTGGACGTGATGACGTTTAGTCGTCTCATTTAGACACTTGTTTGCCACCACTGTTTTTATATCCACCAGTGGGGTATTTAATGACATATTTTAAGTGGTAGAACAAAAATTTCTTCAGCTTGTGTTTCCCACAGACATAGATCAGGGTAACAACCAAAAACACTTTCAAGCCGAAAATGGATGGAGACCAAACTAGCTAAAAATGCTGACTCATTCTTAATGTTAGGACTAATTCCTGCATCACTGTGTTGATTTAGCAGACTACCAGACAGACGTGTGTGTTTGGGCACACACACACACACACCCACACCCACCCCCATCAGAGTCCACTGTGCACATTATCCTTTAGTGCCGGCCCAATAAAGGCTCTTTTCATTCTGTGTGTGTGTGTGTGTGTGTGTGTGTGTGTGTGTGTGTGTGTGTGTGTGTGTGTGTGTGTGTGTGTGTGTGTGTGTGTGTGTGTGTGTGTGTGTGTGTGTGTGTGTGTGTGTGTGTGTGTGTGTGTGTGTGTGTGTGTGTGTGAGATGCCTCCCCACTGTGCCCCCCTCTGAGGCGGTCTTCCTTACACAGTGCCTGGTTCAAAACTCTCCCTATAGCCGCAGTGGAGACCCCCTGTCCTCATTAACCACAGAGGATGTTCTCAGACACACTGGATTTGAAACATGTCATCAATCGCTGCTTTCTTTTTAAGCTCTTAGCACATTTGGGTCTCATTTTCTGAGAATAAAAGAAGTCTTGGCCTAGCCCGAGACCCCCACTGACTATTACATACCCCACAAACATTATGCAAGACATTAATGTTGTTTTTAAAATACTGCGAGCCATGTTCATCTCTCTAAATGTGTCTCATCCTCCTCCCAGTCGTCAGAACCAGCTGAAGGATCAGGCCCAGCAGGCTCTGGTGTCGCCCGCTCAGCTGCCGGAGGAGGCCGAGTGCCTCACGGTGCCGAAGTACAAGAGAGACCTGGTCCAGAAGCTGAAGATCCTGCGTCAGGAGCTGTCCCAGCAGCAGCCTCAGGCCGGGCACTGCCGCATCGAGGTGTCCCGGGAGGAGATCTTCGAGGTGAGGATGGAGAGAACAGCAAGCTCAGCCATGTCATGAGAGGGAAGGGTTGTTATTAACTGGGTGCATGATTTAATCCGAAGGGAAATTCAGTCGTCACAGCCAGAGCATGCATGAAATTAATTAAGAATGCATCACGAAATGGTAGGAAAACATGGGAATACTTTCATATTTGCTCCATTGCACATCCACCTGCCGGATCTCATTCTCTCCAGAACTAATGCCATCAAATTTACATTCAGCTCTGAGACCCTACAACCATAGAAACACGGTGTTCATGTATTCTCAAACTGTTAAAAACCCTAACACCATCACAAGATCCAGAGGAGATAAGTGGGAAGATCCAGGAAAGATCTAGGGAAGACCATGGGAAGATCCAGAGGAGATCTTGGGACTATATGGGAATATCTAGGGAAGATCCAGGGAAAACCAAGGCGAGGTCATATTATTTGTGTTCAATTGTACCCACAGAGCATGCACACTGTTTCCCTTAACCCCCCTTCCAATATTAAACCCCGCCCGCGACTGTGTGCCCCGCCACCAGGCTCTACTTTCCATCTTGTTTCTTCTCAGTCAGATGAATGTAAAGCAGAAAAATAACTTTGGATTCAGCTGTCTGCAAATCTAACAACTTTTAGGACCTGATGAATACGGGTTATTCACAGCAAAATGAAAAAAACCACGGGGGTTGTAGTACCACCGTCTGACCACTAGGAAGATGTATCAACACCAGGTGCTCGGTTAAAAGTCTTCTCCTTGTCTCCTCGTCTCTCCCATGAAGCTCATCGTCCGCCTCAGTCTGGCTGTGAGACGGATTCCTCTCACACTCGGTTATCTCTGATGTGTGAACTCAGAAACCTGAAGCAGACGTCTTGTTTGAGTTGAGGTCTTTCTCTGGGACATTCTGTCTCAGCTGGGGAGGGTTTTTTTTTCCTGCATCATCACAGCAGCAACACCTGCAGCAGACGGCCTGACCCTCATAAAAAAATGCACTGGAATGTGCTGGAACAACCCCGTCTTTTAATCTGAACCAAGACATTTTTGTTGGCTGATCTCAATGTGAGAGAGGAGGGGGGGGGGGGGGGGTTGGGAGGACGTCTTGAGGTTAAGTTGAACAGGACTGCAGTGAAGCGGGCTGTCGGATCTCTGTGGTTGTTTCTGCACAGCACAGTGAAACCTGGCTGTGTTGTTGTTGTGTTTATTAGATTTAGGAGGTTTACAATAACTCAAAACCTGCAACAGGAGCTCATCTTTGTTACAATATTAAATGCAACTAATTAATTAAAAGCTGTTTTAGTTTAGCGCATGAAGGAAAGCAAACAGCATTAAAATACCTGGTGTCCATTTGTATAAAGTAGCCTAAATAACATAAGTACTTTATTGATTCCAATTTGGGAAAGTGTTGCATTGCAGCAGCATAAAAAGACCAGGCATTGTACATTAGAGAAACAAAAAGAAATAAACAATTCAGAATGTAAACATAGAAATAAAATAGCATAAAAAAAAGATGAAAATAAACATCGGAATAAAAATATAAAGCAGAATATTATATCTATATATTAATCACAAATCTAAAAGTTAATTTAGGCAGTACGTCTACTATAGTGTTGTGTATATATATATAATTGTGCAGCCCTATTCCAGAGAGACAACCCCTCCCATAAATATTAGGACTGCTCAAATGAATCAACGGCTATTAAACTAAATAAGAAAAATCGATCTATCGGCTTCGATAGTCTGCAAGTGAACAGCTGTTGGCTGTTGACTTTAACCACGTTTAATTTCCTCTGTGCCGCAGGAGTCCTATCGCCAGGTGATGAAGATGAGGCCGAAGGACCTGTGGAAAAGGCTCATGGTGAAGTTCAGAGGAGAGGAGGGGCTGGATTATGGAGGAGTGGCCAGGTGAGCGGTACACTCTGCCCCCTGGTGGAGGAACCGGAGAACACAGCTGCTCTGCTTTGGTCTGATGTCTGGTCTCGTGTGTCTGTCTCTCTTCATGGATCCTCTGTGTGCAGGGAGTGGCTCTACCTGCTGTCTCATGAGATGCTGAACCCGTACTACGGCCTGTTCCAGTATTCCCGCGACGACATCTACACTCTGCAGATCAACCCCGACTCTGCCGTCAACCCCGTGAGTCAAAATCATTCACACATCCAAAACACTCGCATTATAGGGAGGTAATAAGTATAGTCTGTATACTGACACAGCTTCTTTAGTAGCTAAGGAGCTCACCGTCTCTAGTGTCATTTTTAATTGGTTCCATCTACTGGGTCCGTGAGCGTTAGGGAGTCCTTTTTATTTATAAGAACTTTTGTGTTTAAACTTCTTAAATGTATATGTTTGCACATTTCAACTTGTGACATTTAAATAACTATTTTATTCCATTTAGTTTTATCTTTTCACTGCACACTTTTATTTCTCATTTCTAAATATATTGTTATTTCTTATATTAAATATCTTGACTTTAACTTCTCATGTTTCTATAAATTATTGAGTTTTCTTTGTATTATTTATGTGATAACACATGTTTTTAACTTCTTCTTTTTTAAGTTATTTTTTGGGGGCTTTTTGCCTTTAATCGGATAGGACAGTGGAGAGTGACAGGAAAGTGGGAGAGAGAGTCGGGGTGGGACCCGGAAAGGACCACGGGTCGGGAATCGAACCTGGGTTGTACGGTGCAGGTGCCCCAGCCAGTCGCCCCACGGCCGGGGCCTGAAATAACGTCTTTATTCCGTTTAGTTTTTTCTATTTGTTGCACATTTAGAATTTTTTATCATAGTTTTGCAGATTTTTACTTTAACTTCTTCTTCTTATAAATATTTGTACTATATTTAGTTTCATTATTTCTAATTATTACATATCTTGACTTTAACTCTTAATGTTTATATAATTTATATTATTTATAAGAGAGCGACTGCCTGGAAACCTAATCCCCCCCCTGGAATAAATAAAGGATTCTGATACCTTTATTAACAGTCACTTTAGCTGCTAACTCACCTCTGTTCGTCTCTCTTCAGGAGCATCTGTCCTACTTCCACTTCGTGGGGCGGATCATGGGCATGGCGGTGTTCCACGGTCACTACATCGACGGAGGCTTCACGCTGCCCTTCTACAAACAGCTGCTGGGGAAACCCATCACTCTGGACGACATGGAGTCTGTGGACCCTGACCTGCACAACAGCCTGGTGTGGATCCTGTACGTACACACACACTGTTATACACACACTCTGTGACAGCACTGACTTGTCTGTGTTCATTCAGAGTACGTTTCTCAACCGTGATGCTCTGAATGATTGTCCTCTCTGTGATTTAATAAAGTACGTTTCTCTAATTGCAAACAAAAATATGGTTTAAAACAAAAGGCAAACAAATGTGGATGAGTGTTGCTGCCTGCATGAAGACTCTCCCCCTGCTGTGAGGACAGCGCCCTCTAGAGCTTTTCAGTGCTCTTACATCGGGGGGTCTTAGGCACCTGATTCAGACTCAGGTCTTTGGCCTTTATTCAGAGGACACATCGACAACTCCAATCCCTTTTCTTGTCTTTATATTTACTTCAGGTTTTTGGATGAATTTGGTCGAACAATGTGTTAATGATTCATTTTGAGGTCATTAGCTTCTCGTTCACGGTTCTCTTTTTGGTTTGCAATATTTTTATCACGCTACAAAAAGTACAGCAAGGATCTGACAGATTGATCTGAAAAATTTAGTATTTGCAGAGTTTTAGATTTTAAAGTAAAAAACGGTGCACTCCTTTATAATGTATAAAGTGTCCTTTGTTTATATTGTTCTAGTTTAGTTAATTAATAAATGTGAAGTTGTTCTGTATATTAATACGGTGCATTCTTGATACTCCATCTATATTTATTTTTCTCTGATATGAATTTATAAACTGTTTATATTTATTTAAATTAATATTTTAATACATATATATAATTATAAAATATAACCAAATCAAATAAATATTTAATACTAAATGTTTATAATTTATGGTTTTGTTTTATCATATCTTTAACTGACGTGCAATCCCTTAACATGATGCATATGAAAACTAATTCCCAAATTAGGATCAGCTGAGTAAATCTCCACAGTGTTTGAATGGAGTGACGGTGATTGTCTAAGAGCCCGTTATCGTCATCAAACTGTAGAGTAAATGCTCTCCTCTCTGCAGGGACAACGACATCACGGGAGTGCTGGACCACACGTTCTGCGTGGAGCACAACGCGTACGGAGAGATCATCCAGCACGAGCTGAAGCCCAGCGGGAAGAGCCTGCCCGTCACGCAGGACACCAAGAAGGAGTACGTGAGGCTCTACGTCAACTGGCGCTTCCTGCGCGGCATCGAGGCTCAGTTCCTCGCTCTGCAGAAAGGCTTCAACGAGGTGATCCCTCAGCACCTGCTCAAGGCCTTCGACGAGAAGGAGCTCGAGGTACTCCCATTTAAATCACCCTTATGATCCACATCTGGAATTACCTTACAGGACATTTAGTCTTTTTTTTACAACAATTGTCTTTATTAATTTTCTACATTGAAGACACACACAACTTTCCCAAGATAACTTCCTGAAATAATTGAATCCTCTAATAACACCCCCCCCCCCCCCTGCAGCTGATCGTCTGCGGTCTGGGTAAAATCGACATCACCGACTGGAGGTCCAACACGCGGCTCAAACACTGCACTCTGGACAGCAACATCGTGAAGTGGTTCTGGAAAGCCGTGGAGTCGTTCGACGAGGAGAGGAGAGCCCGGCTGCTGCAGTTCGTCACCGGCTCCTCCAGAGTCCCGCTGCAAGGGTTCAAGGCCCTGCAAGGTAACGACACCCGGGGGGGGGGGGAATACTGCGTGCAGACGTAGGCTTTGTTATGCAGCGGATGACTGAGAGGGTGGGTGTGAACGGCCTCTTGTGAGGCAGACTGCAGCTGAAAGAAGTGCAACGTGTTAATGTGAGGTCATACTGTACGAAGGTGTGGCCGTGTCTTCCTTTGTTGCACTCTCCAGGGTGCACGCTTTACCCCTTTTCCATGGAAACGTGTGCAGTTCAGCTTCAATCCACTTCAGAACCAGTTCCTTTTTCCCCTGCTCAGAGAACCAGAAGCAGCCACAACTCTGTAAAACCCTGTGTCTGGTTTTCATGGAGTTTTGATTCATTTTCTCAGCTTTTACTCTTTCTTATGTCTGACGTCTGATTAATGATGTTTGCTTACCCGAGTGAAACAACCCGATAATGTTGGACCCCTTACATTTTGAGTTTGATTATCCAAACCCTGAATAATTCTCTTTCTTTTCTAAATAGAGACTTAGAGGTGCAGATGAGGTGTGTGAAGGTGCATTGGTTTTAACTGGCTGTGTGTGTTCAGGTGCTGCAGGCCCGCGGCTCTTCACCATCCACCAGATCGATGCCAGCCCCAACAACCTGCCCAAAGCCCACACCTGGTGAGCCAACATTTTCCCAAACCTGTTACGTTTATTGAAGTAATATTATTGTATTTGATCTATCGATTGGATTTTTTTCAACTTCATATTCTTATTTGTATAAAAAATGTTGTACTTTTTTGTTTTTAATGTTATTATTTTATTTATGTTTTATGCACTTTCTTTTACTTTAACCCATAAAGTTCATGTTTTATTTAATCTTTATTACTTATTATAATCGTACAAATATTATTATTAAATGTCATTTTATTTGATTATTTTAATGCTCATTTACTTTATTGGATCTTAATCTGAAATGAAGCAACTCTTACAAAAGTTATTCATCATCGATTTTAATATCATTTTTCTCCCCAGCTTCAACCGGATTGACATTCCTCCGTACGAGCTTTACGACAAACTGTACGACAAGCTGCTCACTGCCATCGAGGAGACGTGTGGCTTCGCTGTGGAGTAGATCCTGCTGCAGGAGCTCGGAGACGACCAGGAGACCCGATGATCCGCCGTGACGCCTCACCCAGGAACGCCTATCCTTCCCGGGGACACGAGGCCGCGCTGAGGGAGGCGGAGAAGACACCCTGCAGCCTCTTTTATGTCTTTTTTTATCATGAAAAGAATCTCTTCAGCTGCTAATAACTCAAGACTATTTACTAACTCGTGGAACCTGCAAAAAGCTGCTGGCTCTTCCCTTTTTTATATTTTACAAACTGTACTCCATGTAGCAACGCTCCATCTTTCCAAGCAGAACACAGTCAGTCCGACCTGAAACGACATTAACTTCACTGTGTGTGTGTGTGTGTGTGTGTGTGTGTGTGTGTGTGTGTGTGTGTGTGTGTGTGTGTGTGTGTGTGTGTGTGTGTGTGTGTGTGTGTGTGTGTGTGTGTGTGTGTGTGTGTGTGTGTGTGTGTGTGTGTGTGTGTGTGTGTGTGTGTGTGTGTGTGTGTGTGTGTGTGTGTGTGTGAGAGAGAGAGAGAGAAAGAACAGGGTTAATACAGTGGTGCAGGGAAGATGAATTTCCGTAGTGGACCCTGAAGGCAGCATCTCACTGGTTCCTCCACAGCAAGCCAATGGTATTTCTCCATGTGATTTTGGTTAAAGGAGGCTAATGTTGGGCTATAGAGGAACTACAGCACGGTCACATGACTCACGTCACCACCGCTAAGCTAAAGGAGGCTAATGTTGGGCTATAAAGGAACTACAGCACGGTCACATGACTTCACGTCACCGACCGCTAAGCTAAAGGCGGCTAACGTTGGGCGTGATGACGTTTAGTCGTCTCATTTAGACTCTTGTTAGCAGCCGTCATTTTTATATTCACCAGTGGGTTATTTACTGACATATTTCCGGCTCACAACCAAAAACACATTCAGAAAACCATTGACTTACAGCCCAGGGAGTGTTAAAAAGCGAACTGATGTCCAGGTTTGAGGACTCGTTCCTGCACCAATCCCATCCTCTTGATTTCCTGAATGTTAAGGGTTAAATCTTTTTCAAATTCACCCACAGCATGTGTCCCGACGTGCTTTTGTTTGAAAGGGAACTGAGCGACATGAATCCTGTTCCCGCCTGCTACACGATCCGCCCGGTGACGTCTTTATCTCCAGAGAGAGAGGGATTGTTTTCTACGATTTAAAAATGAAAGTCTTGAATGTTTTGAAAAAAAGGATGCTGCCTGTCTAGCAATCTCTAATGACCGTGGACTGTTCTTAACATTTGCATACACTTTAAAAAAAGATGTGTGTGGACGTGTGTATGCAGAGGGAAGTGTCCTCCGATGGTGCTTTGTACAGTAATAAGATATTGTTCATACGTGTGGATCCGACGACCTGTAATTTATCTTTTAACTTAAGTAGAGTAAAAATGAAATTGCACACGAGCAGAACGAGGTGTGTTCAACGGCGACTTTTCTAACCCAATTAGAGTCCACTGCACACGCTTTGTGTTCCTACACTACACACCGACCCGGGTCAGCTTCTTCCAAGAGAGGCCGCTCCTTGTTTTTGTTTTGTTTTAATAGCATGATCCACTAGCAGGACTATATCTCTCATAGCTGACTGATGCAATGTATGTTAACACTATCATTTTGTAAGAGTATTTTATTTTTGTGTGTAATTAGTTCTAATTAAACTTGCCTTTGTCTAACAATGTAAGGCCTTGTACAAAACATACTCCCTGTCCTTTCTCCATGTTCCAGTGGTTGTTTTTATTATGTCATAAAAAGCTTTTTCACCTGAATTGTTATTATTTAAAACCGTGGTTATTTAAAGAGGCCCTATGAGGCTTTTTGACACACCTTCTATCATAGTGACATCATTACGGAACACTCGCTCTGCTATTGGCTAGCGCTCCAACACATTGTATGTGATTGGCCGAGGGGCGGGACATCTTTGAGCAGGTTGACCAATCACAACAGAGCCGGCCAGCTAACCAATCAGGGCAGACTGGGCTCTGGTTTCAGACAGAGGGTCAAAAGAGGAGCTGCAAAACAGACAGTATGAGAAATATGAGCTTTCTGAACATTAAAGCATGGAGACATGTCCCAGGAGAGACACTACATACTGATATACACCTGAACATCAGCAGGAGAGGACTCTTTAAAGTAGAGACTCTACATACTGATATACACCTGAACATCAGCAGGAGAGGACTCTTTAAAGTAGAGACTCTACATACTGATATACACCTGAACATCAGCAGGAGAGGACTCTTTAAAGTAGAGACACTACATACTGATATACACCTGAACATCAGCAGGAGAGGACTCTTTAAAGTAGAGACTCTACATACTGATATACACCTGAACATCAGCAGGAGAGGACTCTTTTAAGTAGAGACGCTACATACTGATATACACCTGAACATCAGCAGGAGAGGACTCTTTAAAGTAGAGACTCTACATACTGTTATACACCTGAACATCAGCAGGAGAGGACTCTTTAAAGTAGAGACACTACATACTGATATACACCTGAACGTCAGCAGGAGAGGACTCTTTAAAGTAGAGACGCTACATACTGATATACACCTGAACATCAGCAGGAGAGGACTCTTTAAAGTAGAGACGCTACATACTGATATACACCTGAACATCAGCAGGAGAGGACTCTTTAAAGTAGAGACACTACATACTGATATACACCTGAACATCAGCAGGAGAGGACTCTTTAAAGTAGAGACACTACATACTGATATACACCTGAACATCAGCAGGAGAGGACTCTTTAAAGTAGAGACTCTACATACTGATACACACCTGAACATCAGCAGGAGAGGACTCTTTAAAGTAGAGACTCTACATACTGATATACACCTGAACATCAGCAGGAGAGGACTCTTTAAAGTAGAGACACTACATACTGATATACACCTGAACATCAGCAGGAGAGGACTCTTTAAAGTAGAGACACTACATACTGATATACACCTGAACATCAGCAGGAGAGGACTCTTTAAAGTAGAGACTCTACATACTGATATACACCTGAACATCAGCAGGAGAGGACTCTTTAAAGTAGAGACTCTACATACTGATGTGATAATGAGAAGAATGTTGTCTTATTGAGTTAGACCGAATAAGCGGGGGTGAAAAACTTCTCGTAGTTCATTCAAATTAAGTAAACGAAACAATAGCATTCTTTTAAAAAACTCAGTTAGAAGTAAAGACCCTTCATTCAAATCGTATTTAAGTAAAGGTACTATGGTATTGGAGCTTTATACTCAAAGTACTAAAGGTAAATGTCTTTGGTTTCGCAGAAATAATATATACTTGGTAACAGGATCAGTTAATCAATGTTTAATGTGTGTATCATGTAAATGTTGCATCTAGTAAAGGTGGAGCTGACTTCACAGAATCACAGACAGACATCTTAATTCATACATTGATTTATATCTGTTATTCATCATCTGAACCAGAGTTTGCCAAATAAATGTAGTTAAGTTACGGGTACGGTTCTGGCTTCCAACATGTAGTTGATCAGCAGTATAAAATGGAAATACTAGTAAGTACCTTAAAATCATACTGTAGGACAGTACTTGAGTATGGGGGATACAGAGACTTTACATCTGAATGTCTCTGACCCCCCCCCCCCCCCACACACACACACTGATACCAATCAGGATTAAAACGTCTGGCAGATTGGCCAAATGGGGGGGAAGGGGAGTAAGAGGTTAAATGTCAGTAGATAATGAAGCTGTAGGAAGAGAGGTTTCAAGTACAGTTTCTTTGTTTGTCTCATAATTATGCAACTAACTAGAGAAAGGTGTGTGTCTGCACTCAGGTATAGAAATAAGTAACTCAATTTGCTCTGCTACAGGTCCTGCATTTAAAACCACTTAAACAAAGTACAAGCATCAATATATAATACCCAAAGTTAACGTACTATTATCGATGCATTAAGGGGTCCTGCTGCAGCTGGTGAAGGTGGAGCTCATTTAAATGACTTTATCAGGGATTTTAAATACTGCATTTATTCCGAGGTAAATTGAGTTTGTTGATAGTTGTAGAAAAAATAATGAAAGATATAATAATAGAAATAAAAAAGTAATATAATTTACAATAAGATAGTATATATATATATAAGATATACAAAATGTCCAATGAAAGGTAAAAAGAAAAACAATGAAGTATTTGTTTTTTAACTTGAGAAGTTATTTGCCAGCAGATCAACTGGTAGCCTAATCTGTATTATACGTTATAAATTATGGGATATTTTGATGAATCTTTTCAATCTCCAAAGCCACTGTAGTAAATGACTTGAGTAAATGTACCTATTGCCATTAAACCGGTGGTCAAAGCTAAGAAAATGTGGATATAAAACATACATGTGGGTATTTTGTCTAACATTATTTAGACCACTTTGAAGAGAATTTATACACTCATTCATGTATGTTTTTCTGGATAAATACCATAATCATGTCAGACACAATAGTTTTACAATTTTTAAAAGTAAGATAGTCAGTAAAGCTCACTTTCAATGACAGTATAATCTATTTGGTCCACCATTGAGCTTATTCTTACAGAAATCGCCTTCTATCTTTCACATTTTAAACATCAGTGTACCAAAACAAATCTGTAATAACACCATGACACTTTGTTGTCATCTTTTTTAACCTGAATTAGAGTAAAAAGTCATTATACAGAGCATATTGGTGTTTTTAAAAAAAGAAGGAAAGGTGTCTTTATGTTTGGGTTGGTCCTGGTGACGTCACTTACCGTTCATACATCGGAAGCGAGTCGGAGCCGGACTACCACTTTCTGTCTCTCTCGAACATATCCATCCGCAAACAATTGTTGAAACAATCATTGTGTGTAAAAAAAAACCCACTTAGATTCTTAAACGTGTTGTAAGTTAATTCATAATATATATTTAATGAAGAGCTAAAGGACCACAATATGATTTTCAAGACTTCAATCTAACATTAATCACCGTTTCAACACTCAGTATGGGTCTATGTTGTCTGTCGGTAGAAGCTGAAAATGAAAACCGGGTGGCGGATGAATACATCGGAAGAGGGTACTTCCTCTGGCTATATATACCGGGTCTTATTTTTACATTACGGCATTACAGCACCACTGCCGGTCGTGTGTTCTAGTCTGTGGTAAAATCCACATCGAAGGGTATTTAACTTTTTTATTTATACTACTTGTTTACAAAATGCCTGGATATTCCGACAGAGACCGCGGCAGGGATAGAGACAGAGGGTGAGTACCTATTTATCGAATGTTTTAGACCGGTTTCAGCCTCGTGTGGTCGGTTGAAAAGGATGACATAACTCTTAACCCTAACCACAAAAAAGACGAGGAAAAACGGTATCAAAAAACCCGATTAAGGTTTGATTTCCAGTTTTGATTAAAGGAAACAGTTCATATTTTAAGTGTTTTTTTCAACCGGCGTTTTTCTTATTTGAAAAACTGTTGGTTGGCCGGTTTTACTTCCTCGTGAGGCCCGCGCTGGGGCCTGTTGTCTTTGGCTCGAGGCCTAGTTTTGGCCTCGTGTCCCGGCATTAGCCTCCGTTAGCATAACGATGGCTACTCCAACTCTTAGATAAGATATACTTTATTTATCTACAGTTTTCCAAATCTACAGCAGCATGTTAAAAACAAAGGCATTGCACAGAATTAGATAATATAACGTATATAAACGTCTCGAATTAGAACAAAAACGGAACTAAACTGAAGGGCCCACATTATTTATTTATTATACTACATTACTGCACATAAAAGCATTATATAATTACAATGGTCAAATAATAAAACGATTAGTCTTATTATTTAACAGTTATCATTTAATCTCTATGAACGCTGGTGAAAGGCAGCTAGTCGGCTTTTTCCGCCATGTGGCAGTAATGAAAGCCGACACAAAATGCCGGCAGTTTTTCCATTGTTCCTCTGCTGGTTGAAAAGTATATGACAGCTTTACATTTTCTACAGAATGACGCAGTTGACACAGGTCTGTGTTCACGTGAAACTGCAGCTGTAAAGGTACTATGTGTGACTAAACGGCGGATGTGTTTGTAGGTATGGCGGCAGCGGAGGGCCTCCTCGCTTCGGCGGACACCGCGGAGGAGGTGGTGGAGGAGGCGGTGGAGGAAAGTTCGGAAACCCTGGTGAACGGCTAAGGAAGAAGCAATGGAACCTGGATGAGCTCCCAAAGTTTGAGAAGAACTTCTACCAACAGCATCCTGATGTTGCCCGCAGGTCTCCGGTATGTAATGCCTGGCAGCATGGTCCATGCAGTGTTGCATAACTCCCTCCTGCATGTGCTGAGGTTATGCAATCAGCTGTGATCACTGACCATGCTTCTTTTCTTATCTTGCAGCAAGATGTTGAACTATACAGAAGGACCAAAATCATTACGCTGAAGGGGAGAGATTGCCCAAATCCTATTGCCAAATTCCACGAGGCCAGCTTCCCATGTAAGTATTAAGAACACTTTCATATCTTTTTATAGTTTATTTTTATGGGACTCTACTACAACTGTTTTATCTTTCAATAGACCTGAACAGTTTGTATGTTAGATGGCTGCAGGTTGGTGTGTTACAGTGTATTGTTAAACATTTCCTCGTTAATATGCTCATTTTGGATTAATTATATCTAAAGATTAAATTAACTGCTGATCCATTTTAAAGTTTTGGTGCATGTCACAAATGTTGGCATATATTGACTGTTTCTTTTCTCCAGCCTATGTGATGGATGTGATCAACAAAGCAGGCTGGGCTGAACCGACACCCATCCAGGCTCAGGGCTGGCCTCTGGCTCTCAGTGGAAAGGATATGGTCGGCATTGCACAGACTGGCTCTGGCAAGACACTCTCTGTAAGTTTGATAATGTCTCACATATTCACTGTAATACTCACACCAATAGTAAATCTCTATATGACTGTTAGCTCATGTTAGTGACTGTCACATGTTTCCCCCTACACAGTATTTGTTGCCTGCAATTGTGCACATCAACCACCAGCCTTTCCTGGAGCGTGGAGACGGACCCATTGTAAGTATTCCTAGAAGCTTTTTTTATTACCTGCAAATTATTTGCTTCCCCCTTCCAAAAAGCACTTTCTTTGTCTGCTCAGTGGCTCGGTGAGTTGTCGTAGAAGGGAATATGAACTCCTCACTGTGGGTGAGATAGCAGCGACACAGTGGCTGACTAATCTCAATCAGTGACGAGACAAATTGGAGAAAGTCGCCCTAGGTGCATCTCCGAGCATTACACATACTAACGGTTAAATTCCCTCTCGACAGTGCTTGGTGCTAGCCCCGACACGTGAGCTGGCTCAGCAGGTGCAACAGGTGGCGGCAGAATACGGAAGAGCGTCTCGCCTCAAGTCCACATGCATCTACGGGGGAGCACCCAAGGGACCCCAGATCCGTGACCTGGAAAGAGGTATTGTATACTTTCATCGAACGATGGGGGAAAAAAAATATATAGGGTTGTTTCATTAATTCTCACCATGACTCCTCCATTGAAGGTGTGGAGATCTGCATCGCCACCCCAGGAAGGCTCATCGACTTCCTTGAGTCTGGAAAGACAAACCTCCGCCGCTGCACTTACCTCGTGTTGGACGAGGCCGACAGAATGCTGGACATGGGCTTCGAGCCACAGATCCGAAAGATTGTCGACCAAATCAGGGTATGTTATATATGCTGTATTAGGGAAATTAATTATTTGTAGTTATGGAAACATGTTACTAATGTCCCTGTTCTCTGCAGCCTGACCGTCAGACTCTGATGTGGAGTGCTACTTGGCCCAAAGAGGTTCGCCAGCTGGCAGAGGACTTCCTGAAGGAGTACGTCCAGATCAACGTCGGCGCGCTGCAGCTCAGTGCCAACCACAACATCCTCCAGATCGTGGATGTCTGCAACGACGGAGAGAAGGAAAACAAGTGAGTCAAGTAGCAGTTACTGCAGGTGTTATGGTTAGGATGCCCCATTAAAGGGCCCAATTATTATCTAGAGATATGAATGCTGACTCATTGTTAGTAGTCCCAGATGTTTACCTTATTACCTATAAATCCTTTGCTTCCCCCTTCCAAAAAGCACTTTCTTTGTCTGCTCTGTGGCTCGGTGAGTTGTCGTAGAAGGGAATATTAACTCCTCACTGTGGGTGAGATGGCAGCGACACAGTGGCTGACTAATCTCAATCAGTGACGAGACAATCTGAAACACTGTTGTAGAAGCATTGCACTTTCTACTCTTAAACACACTAAGGTGTAGGTGACACTGCATGCATCTAGGGACTTTCACTACTGACAAATATGTGACCGAACTTCTGTCTTATCTTTCAGACTGATCCGCCTGCTCGAGGAAATCATGAGTGAAAAGGAGAACAAGACCATCATCTTTGTAGAGACCAAGAGGCGTTGTGATGATCTCACCAGGAGGATGAGAAAGGACGGGTAAGTGATGAAATGAAAATACTTCTGTGTCACTGACTTTACAATTTGGAAGTTGTTCCATGGACTAACGATGAAACATGCAATCCTTCTAGGTGGCCTGGTATGGGAATCCATGGAGATAAAAGCCAGCAAGAAAGAGACTGGGTTCTCAATGGTAAGCTTGACTCACAATGAAATAAAACACATCTTAGAATATGCATTGAAATCCTTTCACCAAAGCTAATTCTTTACATTTGTTTTCATTCTCAGAGTTCAAATACGGAAAGGCTCCGATTCTCATTGCCACAGATGTGGCCTCCAGGGGTTTAGGTCAGTATCCTCCCTGAACACTTCTCCACTCTTTAATGCATTTGAACAGAAAAGAAAGTGTTTGCTTTCTTTAACTTCTTCTGCTTCTCTCTGAGTTTCTCCCCTGACCTGAAGGAGCAGTCTGTGTGGCAGGGCCTTGGCATGACAAGCCCAGGTTCTCCAGAGGGGGAAGGAGGATTCTTGGAGGTGTCCTGACTGGCGAGGCGCGGGTCTCCCAGTCGTGCAGATATACAGAGGTGACCAGGCCCAAGAGCAGCATATAACGCGCTGGCCTGCCTAAAAACGGGGGGCGAGTTGAGGGCTGGCCACAGTTCCTCCCCCATAAGCTCGCCTGTTCTCTGGCAATGGTTTGGACTGCTTCACACACCCAGGCTCTGTAACCGTCCCAGCTCAAAGCCCAGCTACACTGTCTCCTATTGTCTTGCATGTACGTCTGGGCGCTGCATAGCAAGCTGTTTGAGTCATTTGGAAGGTGCTTTCTGTTGCGTGGACTCGTTGTAAAGCATGGGTGGCGATTAACGTTGCAGTTTTCTTAAAAAAACTTTCGAAGAGCAGTCTGTCAGATCGATACCATACCCTCACCTCTGTAAATGACATGGCTACTGGCGCTTTTGGTGACAGTGGGACATGCTCGTAGTTGGACACACTTGGACAAAATCCAAGCTCACACTCCTCCCTCGCCTGCGTTTCAAAGTCATGTCGAGACCTGCCAACGAGAGACATTATGAGCAAGTGAACACTGGGTCTGGAAAAAAGCCGAGAGTTGGGGTGCACTGTTTGTAGGCATCCTGCAGATTGGTTCAGATCCACAGACACTGCAGTGAGCTTTAGGGATGGGACCTTGCTGTAGTGCTAGTTCAGGCACACTAGGAGGCAGTAGTGAGTCACTTGACAATATTTTGGGCGTGTGCTGCAATGGGAATGGACTAGTGAATGCATACTCCACAAAATGGTAAGACTTCTGATCCATTCTTTCTGAGGGTGGTCTGCCAGTGAGGGGAGGGTTTTTATTTTGTCCCACTGGATTGGAAGCCAATGGAGTGTGCATCGTTTCTCTTTTCCCACCGTAGTCTCCCCAAAGGGGTTAGAGTTTTTTTTTCAACTAATGCTAGTTTTTTTTCACAGCTTTGTGGATTTAGCCAGCCGTTTCTCTACCTCATGACATCCACTAACTTTTTGTTCTTGATCTGGTTGTTGTGGTGGCGCTGGCGCACGTCTCTTGTGTGCTGTCCTGCTTTTCCTTTATGCCACACCGCAACACAATCTTACAGATGTGGAAGATGTGAAATTTGTCATCAACTTTGACTACCCCAACAACTCTGAGGACTATATCCACCGCATTGGCAGAACGGCTCGTAGCCAAAAGACAGGCACGGCCTACACCTTCTTCACTCCGAACAACATGCGCCAGGCAAGCGACCTCATCGCGGTGCTCCGCGAGGCCAACCAGGCCATCAACCCCAAGCTCCTCCAGATGGCGGAAGACAGAGGAGGTAAATCCAATTGGTGAGATACAGAAACTGTGCTGTGAAGTGCAGCCACTCTCTTTCTGCTGCTCTTTGCTCTGGGACTTGGAGGGGCTTATTATTATCACTTCTATATCTCCAAACATTTTCTAGGCTACAGTCAAAAACATTTCATTCACTTTAGCTGTGCTTATAGATTCTCGTGTCACATTAGGTATGATTTATATGAAACACTTGCACAGTAAATCCTACTTAAGTTTAAGGCCTACACCGCCACTACTGTGCAATTCATGATCCATTGTAAGTAGCGCTGTATGTTTACATTATCACCTATAAATCCTTTGCTTCCCCCTTCCAAAAAGCACTTTCTTTGTCTGCTCAGTGGCTCGGTGAGTTGTCGTAGAAGGGAATATGAACTCCTCACTGTGGGTGAGATGGCAGCGACACAGTGGCTGACTAATCTCAATCAGTGACGAGACAATCTGAAACCCCGTTGTAGAAGCGGTGCACTTTTACTCTTAAACACACTACGGTGTAGGTGACGATGCAGACCTGATTGTTGGGACCAGCACCAAAGGCTATATTTTAATGCAACCTTTATTTGAACAACAACCGCAGCTCTGTTTCTAAACCCTCCTCTCCTCGCTCTCTCCAGGTCGTTCAAGGGGCGGTCGAGGTGGTGATTACAGAGACGACCGTCGGGATAGGTATTCTGGGAGGCGTGACTTTGGCAGTTTTAGGGACCGGGACAACGGTAGAGGTTACGACAACGGACCAAGCAAATCTTTTGGCAGCAGTTCACAGAACGGAGGCTACGGGGGCGGCAGCAACAACGGCGGCGGCGCGGCTAACGGCTACAGCGGGGCCGGCTACAACGGGAACGGACAGTCCAGCTTTAACAACCCGCCCGGGGCCTTCGGAGGCCAGAGCTTCCAGACCCAGCCCTTCGCTCTCGCTAAGCCACCACAGACCGGAGCCAGCCACCCCCCCTTCCCCTTCCCCCAGGCACAGGCTCCTCCACAGCAGCACCCCCCACCGCTGGTGCCGTACCCTATGCCTCCTCAGTTCTCGCAGTAAACGCACACACTTGAAAGAAAGTAATTTATTGCTTTTTTTTTTTGTCTTTTAAGTTCCACACTTGATCCAGATTTTTTTGTATTTCCACGACAGGGTTACAGACAACATCAGCCTCTTATCAAGCCTTTTAAGATCTGCAGTGCAGCGTTAGTGGTGTTGCACACTTTTTTTCTCCCCCCCTATTACTATTTAATTTGTTACATTCCTCAGTAATGTTTAGTTATGTTTTGTACTAGGTAATTACAGTTGTATTGGTTTTCCATGTATCCCGAAAGTGATGTTAAGCGCCTGACTTGGAAGTGCACTGCATGATCTTTCAAAATAAAACGAAAAAAAGAGATCTTCTGTTTCTGTTCTGGTTTCTGCTTTTGTTTCCTGAAATCACTGCTAATACCCTTACTGTCCAGCTGGTGGCATCTTAACAGTCTCTAGTTTATAAGCAGCAGATGTAAAGGCTATACTTACAAATGTCTCTGATGAACACTAAACTACTCCAGGCATCTGGTGCGTAAATCATCACTGAAGTCCAAGTTGATGCCTTTATGACCACATTGTCATTCCAAAACCAAGAGATGTTCAGAGCAGGGTTATTAAACTCCATAATTAAGAGTCTAACGATGCCTTCTGAGTTTTTAGCAATAATGACTTTAATCTGATCCAAGGTTAATGAGCATTTATGAGGTCCTTATTCTTCACATGGGAATTGCCACGGTCTACTTTTATACCAGTACAATTATTTGACACTTAGTATTATAGTATGTTAAATGATGGACACGAATGCACCTTTATAATCCAAAGTGCTTCCCCTGTGACTCTTAGCAAGTTTTAATGCTTATAATGTACCTCAAGAGGTTTAAGTTCAGCCCTTTCACCTGTAACACCTTAAGCAGGGTTATAGGAACACAGGCAATCATGGAGGAGACACTCAAAGTGGTCCCAGGTCAGCAGCTGGTCCCAGGTCAGACCCCCGGAGCTGCTGAGGGCGCGGCTCACCTCGATGCTTTCTGCACATGTACAGAACCTGGAGGAAGTATGTGAGGAACGCTGGCTGTGTGAATACTTACCTTTTCTCGATCCAGATCTGCAGCAGCCTCGCCCTGCTGCTGACAGAACCGCTCACTCAGAGAAACACCGAGCTGTTTTAATCTCTCCATTGTTGTATCGAAGCGTCACAGGTGAGTCTTGATGAGCTTATCTCAGATTGCACAACTTCAAACAGGGTGGTGGTCGCATGATTGACGTACATGGGTGGACACTATAGCCCCTGTGACCTGTAATAAAAACCATCAGTAGAGTGGTGCAGGAATGAGTCCTCAAACCCTGAAATGAGACGCCATTTTAACCACATCAGGTTCCCTCGTGTGGAAGTCGATGTTTTTCTGAATGTGTTTTGATTGTTAGCCTGTGGGGAGATCCTGTGCACGGATCTGTCTGTCTTCCGTCTGTCTTCTGTCTGTCTGTCTTCCATCTGTCTTCTGTCCAAAACCACATATTACTGACTGTAACCTTTGTGACCTTTACAAACTGCTGACTCAACACTCTCTCACAAGTGATCAACAATTGCTTCTGCACTTCTGGAGCCTAGGATCAAAAACATTCCAACCAGTCTATTGTTGACCTTATGGTCCCAGCTCAAAAACCATTAAAAGAATGAACCAGTGGCCCTACATCTGCACCGAACATTTTGAGGGTTAGTATGGGTTAGCGAGGGTCTCTCAAGCAGTGGGAAAATCATCATGAATCTCCGAAATGCAGATTTCTGTCCTGACTGTAAGGAAGCCTGGAGGAGCGATCGAGTGGTGCAGGAATGAGTCTTACACCCTGAGTCAGCATTTTATCTGTTGCTGTGAAATCCCATTGGCTTTTTAGATGCTGCCTTCAGGGTCCACTCTGGAAATCCCTGTACTATTGTATGAACACCAATTTGAGAGACGTTAAAAGTATTCACAACAATTATAGTAAGTCTTTGGTGTTCACATTATTTTGACCCACTTTTTTAATATGAAGTAGTACATATTGATGTACTACTTCTGTCTGTGTGTGTGTGTGTGTGTGTGTGTGTGTGTGTGTGTGTGTGTGTGTGTGTGTGTGTGTGTGGGGCCTCGTCAATCATCTCACCTTTGTCCTTTCACTCATACACTCCTCTCTCTGTGATCTTCTGTTCCCTCTCAGGTATGTGTGTGTGTGCGTGCGCACGTGTGTGTGCATGTGGTATGTGTGTGTGTGTGTGTGTGAGGCACCTCTGCTGGTGAAACAATGTGACTTCTCCACGCTTCGCTGGAGAGGGAATGGTTCAGTCCATGCCTGTGGTGGGTGTGTCACCCACACACCCTGAGCTATTACTACCCGAAGCCTAACACACACACACACACACTCACTCACTCACACACACACACACACACACACACACACACACACACACACACACACACACACACACACACACACACACACACACACACACACACACACACACACACACACTTTATCTCTGTTATCAGACTTTCCTCTGACAGCGGGTGGAGTTTGAATTCTTCTCTGCAGACCTTGACTTGTGCACACACACAGGTAATTGCACAGGGTGTGTGTGTGTGTGTGTGTGTGTGTGTGTGTGTGTGTGTGTGTGTGTGTGTGTGTGTGTGTGTGTGTGTGTGTGTGTGTGTGTGTGTGATACTCCATCATGTGATTGCATAATTGTCATAATAACTCCTCGTTGATTAATAGGATGTATTCTCCGAAACTCGGATGTGGACGCGTCAGGTTTGATGTTATGTCACATTTCCAGAGTTTCCACTGCTGCGCCCTCAGCCCTCTGACTGTAAGCCTCTCGGATACTCTCTGTTTGTTTATATTCAGACTTAATTATTACGAAACACAGGATAAAGCACATGTATTCATATATTTACTACATTTCTACAACATTTCTGAGGCTACACACTTCCTTTGAATTACTTTGCAGATTGAGATTAAGATAACAATCTACTGACCCGATCAATCATGATGTTTATCTTAGGTTAAACTACCTGGAAGTATATGAAGGAGTTACATTCACCCGAAGGATGTTTACATGCATCAATACAATACTCTAGTCATAAAATACAAGAACAAATCATAAATAAGTAAACACTGATACTTTAAAAACACGAGGAGGAAAATTCATTATTAAACCAATAAGCTGAGAATGAAGAATCATCAAAAAGATCTGAGTACTTCTACTTTACTCAAGTACAAGACCTGAGTACTTCTACTTTATTCAAGTACAAGACCTGAGTACTTCTACTTTACTCAAGTACAAGACCTGAGTACTTCTACTTTACTCAAGTACAAGACCTGAGTACTTCTACTTTACTCAAGTACAAGACCTGAGTACTTCTACTTTACTCAAGTACAAGACCTGAGTACTTCTACTTTTACTCAAGTACAAGATCTGAGTACTTCTACTTTACTCAAGTACAAGACCTGAGTACTTCTACTTTTACTCAAGTACAAGACCTGAGTACTTCTACTTTTACTCAAGTACAAGACCTGAGTACTTCTGCTTTACTCAAGTACAAGATCTGAGTACTTCTACTTTACTCAAGTACAAGACCTGAGTACTTCTACTTTTACTCAAGTACAAGACCTGAGTACTTCTACTTTTACTCAAGTACAAGACCTGAGTACTTCTACTTTACTCAAGTACAAGATCTGAGTACTTCTACTTTACTCAAGTACAAGA